>NC_045544.1:14286549-14441549 GCF_009769535.1 Thamnophis elegans
ATGCTACTTCCTTCCTAAGCATATTTTATTATTACTGTATTTGCATGTCTGAGGGGGGAAATGGATTGGGTAACAGAATTGAGTGTCTGAGGTATCTTTTTACATGATGTCATTTCTCACAATTTCACTTTATGTGGGGATGAAGGACTGCAAAATACATCAGAAAAGGAATGATACTGATTTCAAATTGCAATACTGCTCATACAATTCTCCATACTTTTAACTACCTCAATACTATGTTGAATGTACAATTTTGTGGAGATCCATGACTTGAAATAACAAGCACATTGTTCCTAAAATTCTTATGTGTCCAA
Source organism: Thamnophis elegans (assembly GCF_009769535.1). NCBI lineage: Eukaryota > Metazoa > Chordata > Lepidosauria > Squamata > Natricidae > Thamnophis > Thamnophis elegans. Next base: position 14,286,864 of record NC_045544.1, read on the forward strand.
TGCAATCCTCCATAAATGAGACAGCAGAGCAGACATCTGAAAATTATATTTCAGGCCCTTTACACTCAAAATATTAGTTAATAATTAACACTGGAATTGCGGTGGGAGAGTTAATTTGTCTAATCCAACCAGCAAAACTGACCTAAAACAAATGATCTTATTTAAGATATTTATTCAAGACACAAGTTGTTGCCCCTTTTAGAAAAAAAAATCTAAAAGATGGGAAATGTGGAATGGAAATTGTGACAGAAGCTCAGAAAGTATATGTGAACAGAGATGGAAGAAAGGATAAGAAAGTGTTGTCAGTTGTAGGAGTAATGATGGATAAGAGGTTAGGAGACCAGAAAAGAAAGAGAAGGGACTTTGGAAATTGAGGATAATGGAAAGGAAGGTGGCAAGGCAGGGGAAGAGGAATGTGGGCAGGACAAAGTGGAAGGACTCAGTGTTTTAGATGTGAAAAGGATGGACATTTTTCTAGAAACTGTCCACAAAAGAAAATAGAAAGAGAGAGGGAACAGCAAGTATATTGACAGATGGATGAGGATGAAGAATAGGATGGGAAGGATGAAATGTTTGTTGGTTATTGTGGATCATTTGACTCAATGGGGGGAAATGCAAATGCAAATACTATTGTTAGAATTTTGTTGGAACATATTGTACCCAGAGGAAAGAAGTGGGAATATCACCATGTAAGATGTTATTTGGAATACCAAATATGGGGAGGGAAGGTCTACCAAACATTGAATTAAAAGACAAAATGTTTAGAAAAGATGTACAGGAACTGTCCAGATGTTTTTTTTCTCTTAAGACAGAAAGGCATTCATGTGCAAAATGCCACCCTTGAACTTTGCAGTGCACCAGTTAAAAGCAGGACAGTGGGTGCTGATGAAGACCTGGAGAGATGGAAAACAAACTCCAAGTTGGGAAGGACCTTTAATTGTCCTGTAAACTACTGAGACTGCATTTCAAACTACTGACAAAGGGACTCATTACCTCTGAATGAGAGAGCCTGTGCCAGCCCTAAAGGAATGGAAGGTGGAGTCTCACCAAGGAGACCCACTGAAGCTGAAGTTTCAATGGACTTAATGGACTGGTGGACAATCATGCTACTGATAGGAAGGGAAATATTTGCACTCGGACTAATTTTTGTGTTATGAAGAGCAGAGTGGTTGCCTATGCTCTTCCCTCAATTGCAGAAAACTATGATTGAACAAATTCCATTGCGTGCCCTCCCGGATGTCTTGGTTTTGTAATTGTACTTGTGGATATTGTTGTTGTTCTTCTCATTGTATTGATTGTGTTTTGTGTGTTGGGTATAAGGTGTTTATACACCAATTCATCACTGGAAAATGGACCACAATATAAAGAATTTGGAATTGGAATAGATAGAAAAGGAAAAGATCCATAGGGTTGGCTAGAATTGAAAAAAAAAACCTAAAACAAATACATAGAAGTATAGTTATAATATCGGGAATTTGAAACATTAGAATTGCCTGAATTCCCCATGAGAGTTGAAAATCTGTTTGTACAATTGGCTGAAAAAGAGAAAACTCTTACGAAAGAAAAAAAAACTGTTTTATGTGCAGTGGTACGAAAATGGGAGAACAGTGGCCATGGGAAGTCTTGGAAGCTATCCCACAGATATTCAATAATATGTTTAGATTATCTGGACTCTGTCAACCAACTTAGTGGGAAGGAACTGTTTTACAAGAAACAAGAATGTAACGGTGGGAGACCTCATATGTTTAGGGCTCTGGGACTAGGAATATAAATTCTGGACGTCATCCAATAATGGAACAGAGCCTGAAAACTTTGATACCACCATACTTCATTATCTGGGTAGTAAATCAGAAGTGTGGATTGCCCCAGATAATATGTATTGGATAGGTGGCAACCTTGCATATGAGAGATTATCAAGGAATTGGTCAGGATCCTGTGTTCTTGGATGGATCAAGCCCTCCTTCTTCCTGTTACCCATCCAGTCCAGGCAGGTACTGGGAGTCCCTGTTTATGACCCGGTAGGCCTGCAAAGGCGTAGAAGGGACATGGAAATGGCATTTTCCAATTTCCCCTGTAAAGAGTTGGTCGAGTATGAAAAGACTGATGTTTGGGACTCGGAAAGAATAGTCTGTACCTATGGGCGAATTACTTGGGCAGAGAATGGGTCATATGGATACCTGACACCTATCTATATGTTAAACAGAATTATCTGATTACAAACGGTGTTGGATCTGGCTGGTAAAAGGTTAGATAAGGCCCTAAACGTATTATCTGGAGCCACGGACAAACTCAGGATAGCAGTATACCAAAATAGATTGGCCCTGGATTATATCCTGGCTAAGGAGGGAGGTGTGTGTGGGGAAAAAAATTAACCTTTCTAATTGTTGTTTTCAAATGGATGACACAGGAAAAGTCATTAAACAATTGACCACTGAAATGAGACAACTCACTCATAATGCTGACCAGAAATGGAGTGGATATAACTTTAAAGAGATCTTTTAGTGGATGGTTCCCTAAACTGCCTGGTCTGCAAGCTATAGTGGCTCTAATAGGTTTAATCGCCACAGGTGGTATCATCATCCTATACATTCTCCCCATCTTCATAAAAACGATAACTAACAGCCTATCATTATTAGCAAAAAGGGAAGCAGTGACACAGGTGATGGCAATGTGGGAATATGAGAGAATAACGGGTACATAACATTGTGAAACTCCTCCTAAAAGGCAGAAGAGTTTCAATGGGGGGAATAAAAGAGAATTTGACAACTAGACAGATTCTTTGGGTATTAAAAGTTTCTTTACTATGTGGAATGGGATAAAGGAATGATTACCCTTAAGATTAGTTGTTCTGTTTGCTTCCCCTAACTAAAACAAATGAAACAGGATATTTGTACCAATTCCCCCCTGTGGGGAGGTAAAAAAGTAATGAATGTCATGTCTCTGTTTTGGGAGATTGTGTAGAGGTCTACATGACACAGGAAAGGGGTCTACGTGACACAGGAAGGCCAGGTATTTGGGGATGATCGATAAGTTGTCAAAGAGTATAAAAGACTGTACAGAATTGCCATTCGGGGTTCAGGTTTTGCTCCTGAACCTTTGCGCAAATAAACCTTTCCCTTTGACAAAGAGCTGGTCTTGTCTCATTTTCTGCAACATTTCTGGCACCCCAGATGGGACAACCAGGCGATCTTTCACTCCGGACGACCAGGACCCCACGCTGGCGGAAGGATCCAAGCCCCGGGTACCTCAGGCGCCACGAGGCTTCTTGCTTCGGAGGAACGGGGGAGGACACCTTCCACTATCGAGGGAAATCCAAGTCAGCCCAAGGACCCTTTGTGTAAGGGAAAGGAGAAAATCTGAACAAATCCTGGCCAGGACGAGAGGGAATACAAGACCTGCTGGCAGGCAAGTATAATATAGTGTTGTGTACCTACTCCTCTAGAGAGTAGAAGAGGGTGCCTGATCACCACCCTGGACTCGGGACGTCGATCCTAATGAAGTCCGTGTTAGGTTGTATGGGAGGTTAAACCACTGCAGTTTCCGTTGGTGACTGTCGAGTATCCAGCACCGCGGGTCAGTGATAGTGTTTTAGAACATGGGAGGAGGAGGTAGTGTCCTGAGAACACCCCTCCAGTGTATGTTGAAGAATTTTAAGAAGGCATATAATGGGGATTATGGGGACCCTCCAGCAACCCAGGCTAATTTAAAAATATTTTGTGAGTCAGAATGGCCCACTTTTGGTGTAGGATGGCCCCCAGAGGGAACTCTGAATCCTAGGGTTATAAGCTTAGTCCATCAAGTTGTAACAAAGTCAGGAACTGGCCACCATCAGATGAACTGAAGAGAAGTTCTATCTGAGTTTTGTTTAGTTGTTGTTGTTGTTGTTGTTGTTGTTTTTTACCCAAAATGACTGAGGAGTCCACAGGGATAGTTAGAAAGCTGCCACAGCAGCAATAGTTGTCTTTAAAAAGGAAAGTGGAGCTCAAGCCCCACCCAGATGCAAGTGATGTGTTAATGAAAGTTGTCTCTATAAATCTTGGATCTTTAAAAATATGCCAGCGCTCTGCTGGGAAGTCCAATCTAGAACCTGGCCAAACAGTGTGTGGACAAACATCTCTATACGTTGTCTCTATAAATCTTGACCTTTAAAAATATGCCAGCGCTCTGCTGGGAGGTCCAATCTAGAACCTGACCAAACAGTGTGTGGACAAACATCTCTATACGTTGTCTCTATAAATCTTGACCTTTAAAAATATGCCAGCGCTCTGCTGGGAGATCAAGATAGAAACGGAACATCACAGGGCAGAGACAGGTGTTAACAAAATAGTGCTTAAAGAGATAGAACAACGGGCGTAACTTCGAGCAAAAGTAAGAAATTTAGCAGGTAATAAGGTAAAGCCTGACTGAATGGGAAGACCTAGGTAATTGGACTTGATTAATTTGATGTAATGTCTGTTAAAAATTCTTAGGTGTGAATCTATACTAATAACATGTAGAATTGAATGGCGTTGAATCGATTGTGATATGTTTAACCAAGCTAGCAGAATAAATAAGCTTCTCAGCTTGGGCTTGAAGCTGTGGGAAATGGGAGCATAGTTAGGATTTAAGCTGCTCTCAAAACCCTTTCCAGGAGACCTACGTCTACCGTGAAGGGAGTAAATTTCTTCGCCGGTCAGAGAAGACGAGGAGGCCGCTTGTGATGTGGATCCCAGCGAGGCCGCCCCCCCCCGAACTTTCGCTTCACGAGGCCGGTCCTCCCGACCTCTCGCTTCATGAAGATTTGTTTCAACTGCAGATATCAAGCCAGCCTGAAACGGGGAGGGAGGGTTTGGTATTTGGGAGGGGTTATTCGATGTGCTGGAGGAATGTTCTAGTATTGACTGGATGGTTGAAATACGCATGCGTGGGTGCTTCCCGCCTGGACCAACGGCCTCGGCATTCCATCTTCGTGATGCTTTTTGAAGTTATCTCACACCTGACACTTGAAGGACTTATGATTGGCCTGAGGCTATGATCCCAAGGGGTGGGGAATGGACTATTCTATATATCAATTGCTTTCGCGCCCAATTAAACAGACTTCGCTTCGCAACTGCTCGCTAACCATTTGTAATTAGTAAAAGTACTTTTGATTTCCAACACATGGAATCTCTTGGTCTTTCTTTCCTAATTATATAATGGAGGGATGCTGACAAAGACACTGGAGACATGGAGGCTGCTTGGAAAGATGGTTTATTGGTGGACAGGACTACATGGCTTGAGTCCTGAACAGAAAAGGTGATCACATGCTTCAATGTTGCTGGAGAAGAAGAGAAGGGCTGAGGGAGGGGCTTGCTAGGCTTTTTATAACCTGTTCAGTCCCACCTCTCTGTTTCCTGTTCCTGTGTAAGAAATGTATTCTGATTGGTTGTCAGACTCCCATGGGGCCATGCAGGGGCTACTCTCTGGGCTGTGTTTTGAATCCAGGTATGGATGAGTTCTCAGATGCCATGTGGAGAGTTGAGTAAAGTTCCTTAATCCCTTCCCCTTAGAGCTGCAGTGGAGAAGTCTTTATTATGTAAAAGTGGACTAGCTTGGCCCATTAACAGTGGGGATGGGCAGGAAGCTACAGGCAACTATTCTGTCTCTTAAAACATGTTTCTTTCTCCTCACATCCAGAGAAATATTCTGCCTTTTCAATATTTCCTAGGATATTTCATTTTTCTGGGAGAGGGTTGGATGATAACTTCCCACCGCACAACAGATAAAAAGGATAAACCAAAACGCTTTTGAGAATGCTAATAAACTGGGGAGATGGCTAGCATATAAACTGAAAAAAGAGAAAGAGAAGAGATGGATTAATAAATTACAAGATGAAGAGGGGAATATACACTATCAAAATTAGGAGAAGAAAAATATAGCCCAGGAATTTTATGAGAAATTATATAAAGAGACTGACTACCATGTAGAAGAGAAAACATTACAATGTCTTGAGGAATTGCCAAAAATCCCAGAAGAAATCAAAAATATGTTAAATGAAGAAATAAGGATGTTGGAATTAATAGATGCGATCCAACAACAACAACAACAACAACAACAACAACAACAAGACACCAGGTACTTAATAACGGCAGCAAGACTGCTGGTGGCGCAGTACTAGAAGAAGGAAGATTTGCCTACTATTCAAGAATGGACATTAAAAGTAACAACCTTAGCAGAGATGGCTAAAATATCAGCATATTTTAAGGACCACTCAGATGAGATATATAAACTGGAGTGGAGAAGATGGATTGACTATATTCAAAATAAATACGGGACTAAGAAATTCCAGATAGTTTATGACTGAAAAAGCGAGGAACGATATAATCTGTTTAGAGTTAGCCAAACAAAAGAGGAGTGAAAGCTCAAATGAAAGATGATACTAACTTTAAGTTTATTCTAGTATGTGCTTGTTAAAGATTTATACCCTGTATTTGTTCTGGGAAGTCGGGGGGGGGGGGAGAGGTTGGGGGGGTTCGGGTGGGGAGGGTGCGGGAGGGGAGGTAAATATTTGTAAAAGTTTTTTTATAAAATGTTCAACTAAAAAAAGGCACCAGGCCCTGAAAGTTTACCAATAAAATTATATAAAGAATTGCAAGATAGTGTAGGACAAATTCTACTTGAAGTATATAACGCAGTGTTGGCAGAAATGAAGATATTTTGTGCGCCGAACCAACAGTAATGCCGGTAGCAACCTACCCCTGTTATTATAAATCAAGTCCTATAAAAAGAGGGTATCTGAAAAGAATACAATTCCAGAATTGGAAATAACAGAATGGAAGTTAGCAGGTCAATGTTGATGTCTTACATCCTGCAACAATACCTTAGCACTTCATTAAACATCTATCCCCAAGTCCTTGAGAAGTACTCAACGGGGTGGATAAAAATGTCAAACTCAGTACAAACATCTGGTTGATTGTGCAATGAACCATAATAATAAAGGCAGCAAAGCCCAAAGAACTGGAGCTATGTTTTAAAATCTTCTAATTGGTGAAGTATCTCCCACCAGCTTTCTGGCAAGGAGCTAAGCCTTCGACTGTCAGCTTTACATCTGGGATCCTATTCACTTGGATCCATCTTCCAAATCAACTGAAGATTAGTTACCAACTTCAGCAAAGCAGGTCGCAGCCTGTTGCAAACCAGCCAAGCGGGAACACCGTTATTTCTATTTCTGACTCAACCCATTAGATGTCTCCTCCTAGCAATCCAATTTCTTTTCCCCTAATTTGCTGGGCTTGCGCTTAAAAAAACTTCAATTTCTTTCGGCTGACGGACCTAAGGCAGCGAGAGAACGTGCACCGTGGACCAGAAAGGAAGCGCATAAAACCCCCGCCGGCTTTGCTTTCTCTCTAGCTCCCTCTCCCCGGCCTTTCCAGTTGGAGGGTGGGGGCTCGTGGGCACGAAGGCCCGTCCCCATTTCGGCAGGAGCCTCCGAGTGGCCTAGGAGGGGGGCGGAGGAGGAGGAGGAGGAGGAGAGCCCTGCCTTTGCAGAAGGCGCTACCCCAATTTTCGACACATGCTTTCACTTCCCGAGTTAGCGCGGTTTAGCCCAAAAAGGCAGGGGAGGCGCCGCGAGTGGGAAGGGGACCACCGTTGTCTCCAGTTCGGCTGCCCGGTTCCCCCAGAAGGAAGATGCGGCTCTTCATGGACGTTGTTCCCGCTACCCGGAGGAGCTCTTGGCTGTTCCCCATCCTCCCTTTCATTTGGGGCTTGGTGATGGCTTCGTCGCTTGTTAACGCTGGGTAGGAAAAATAAAAGGGTGGTGGGTAGAAAATTGGGGAAGAGCATGTTTTGGGGGAATTATGTTCTCCACGGGAGGCCTAAATTTGCATTTTGCTAATCTGGTGCAAAAATGCAGGGTATTAGCCGCTGAGTTTAAGTTGCCCAAACAACTACTTTCTGGATACAGATGATTGCAGGCATGAATTGAAGCCTGGGGAAAGATCTTTAACGAAGATTCTTCTCATTATTGGAGGAAAACTTCCTTCCTTCTGCTTCTGTATCTTCATCTCAGTATCTCTCAGAGATTCAGGTCTCTGTTGCTTAAGTTTTAATCGTTTCCTAATCTAGAACTATATAAGGATGCAAACAAGTTTTTTCCTATATATCCTATATATTTCCTATATATCTTCCTCTGCTTTCATATCCCCCCCCAAAAAAACACTTTAAGAATTTAAAATGGCATAAGAGATGAGAGCAAGACACAATTTGTGATGAGTTGCCTTAGTTCCCTCAAAGTTGTTGTAGTTCATACAGGCGGCAATAGTAACATAATATTATGCATTTTAATAACAATTATCAGTGAGTATCAAGACTATTTATTTTTGTGATTTATAGACCCACATACCTATTGTTGGTTCCTAAAATAATCCGACCTGGAGCAAATCTAACTATTGGAGTTGGGCTGTTGAAGGAAAGCCCCTCGAGCATTAGAATACAAGCGCAAGTACTCTTGACAAATACATCCATAATACAAGGAGAAGCAGTCTTTCAAAGAGGTAAGATGGTTGCCTTGGCCTGTAATGAATGCAATGAGATCTATTTGTTTTATTTATTTATTAAATTTACATGTCACCTATCTCACTATACAAGGTGACTCAAAGTTTCTTTGTGTCAGTAATTAGCTTCTATGATTACAGTACAGTCCTAAACATATTCATCCAATTCTCACTGTATTCCAAGTGTTTTACTCATGCTTAGGATGGCAGACAAAGATGGCACTTGGATGGGGTCTTGTTGAAATAACTGTGGATAGAAATTTGAGTTCGAAATGGTCCCAATTGCCCTAAGGTATGCGGTGTAATCTGTATGGGGTTACAAATATAATTATTTGCTGAGGTACTAGCAGTTTATAAATATTAGATCTTGAATTCTGAAGGAAGAGAAAACTATACATGATCTTTGCCTGTTTCCTTGACTTAGTTGAATTATCTGCTGAGGTACTAGCACAGTGATGGCGAACCTATGACACGCGTGTCAGTGCTGACACGCGTAGCCATTTGGCGTGACACGCACAGGATTTCATGCGATTCATCCTCGGCTCCTGCACGGCTGCCGAGGATGAAAGAATCTGTGCTGGAGGAACGGGGGGGGCGGGACGTGTGATCTCCCCCACCCACACTCACTTACTGTATCGCCGCCGCCCCTTTCTGAGCGCAGGGGCTGCTGGTAAGGCGTGCGTGCCGTGCGCGCACACGTCATCAGCGCGGCGAGGGAGGACCCGCAGGAGAGGAGCGTGGGAACAGTGCGCGCCTCTCTCCAGTCAGGCGGGCACAGAGAGTCTACTCCTGGGACTGTCAGTTACGACCGCACCACACTTATCTCAGTTCACGGCAGGGCTGTGGAGTCTGCTGCTTCCAGCTCCACGTCCTCATCAACATGCCGCTCCGGCCCGCCCCCGCTATGAATATTCATATTCTTCGCCCTCGCGTCCCTAGGAATATTCATAGCAGGGGCGGGCTGGAGTGGCATGTTGATGAGGACGTAGAGCTGGAAGCAGCCGACTCCACAGCCCTGGTTCACGGCACCCCAAACAAGTTCAATAATATCAAAAGCAACATACGAAATCGACTGATGAACAAAGAAGTTACTAAGCAGGTATGTTAAATAATTTGTTTTTGGTTTATTAAATACAATTATATATTGCAATTATACATTTTTGTAGTTTAAACTATAAATTGCGCAAAATTATGTTTTTGTCGAAGTGACACACAACGCGAGTTATGCTCGATTTTTTGCCAATTTTTGACACACCACGCCAAAAAGGTTGCCCATCACTGTACTAGCAGTTTATAAATATTAGATCTTGAATTCTGAAGGAAGAGAAAACTATACATGATCTTTGCCTGTTTCCTTGGCTTAGTTGAATAAGGAATCATTGCTATTAATATAACATCTACCTGCGATTCTTTGAGCCTAATACCACAAAGTATCTGAAATAAAGTCAAAATATGTTTTTGATGGTTCAATAAGTCCCCATTCAAACTAATTTATATAGGGTCATCATCTCTCCCGTGAGGTCAGGGCAGTGTTCCTACAATTTAGTTTTTATCCTAAAGAAAATTCCTCTTGCCCAACTGATTATTCTTAAAACAAGTCAAGAATAAATGTGGATATGTAGTTAAGTAGAGATGAATGAACACAGTTTCTTCTCTGTTGTTGCTGCTATCGACATAATAAATGGCTAATGGTAGAAGTGGTTTTATAAAGCAACTTCCTTCCTCTCTGTCCTTCCCTCCCTCCCTCCCTCCTCTCCCCCATGCATTTCAGTGAGAGCAGATCAGATATTATATTTTCTGATAATACCTCTTTTAAAAGAAATATGGCTTGATTAGTATGCAGTTGATACTTTCAAAGAATTAAATGGAGGAGTGTTACTAAAAATAAAACTGTTGTTCTTCTACTGATTGATTTACACAAAGGAAGAGTGCTAACTTTCAAAAAAATTGGCAGCAAAATCTTTTGCTAATAATCTGTGCCTCTTTGTATCACCATATTGTTTTTCACAAATTAATTATATTGGGGGGGGGCTGTATTGCATTTCCTCAATAGAAGAAGAAATGTAATGTTTTTACAACAAGAACACAACTTTAGAGGCAAGTTTTATGACCTCTTGGCAACAAATGAATAGCAGCTCTGAGAGCTATTTTCAAATAAGTCAGTCATTCAAACACATTTTGAAAATAGTATTAATAGCAGCTTCTTTCCCAAAACCATAGCAAAGAATGACAGCTTTACACACATGGGGCTTTCCATATACAAAGGAAATTCCTGGCAACAGATCATTTTTTTAAAAAAAATCTGTATGTCCAATTGGGGTATAAAAATGGTCTTAGGGTCTTTCCTATTTGTTTCTAACACCTTGGCAACTTCCTTTTTGTGCTGGGTCTCCCTTGTTAAAGATGAAGTTGTGCTGTGCGCCTTTTGAGAAATTGTAATCTGAACTAACCAATGATTAGTGAAGGACGTTTTATAATGAAAAGGAGTTTGGTTTAAAAAAATCACAGGTTGTTAACAACCTTACAAGTCGTCCCCAATTAACAATGGAGCTACATGGGGCTGCCCTTGAAGAGTGTTCGAAGACTCCAGCTGGTCCAGAACGCAGCCGCGCGAACGATCGTGGGTACACCCACGTCACACCTATCCTCCGCGAGCTGCACTGGTTACCCATTAGTCTCCGGATCCGCTTCAAGGCGCTGGTCGTTACCTATAAAGCCCTTCATGGCATCGGACCTGGGTACCTGAGAGACCGCCTCCTGCCGATTACCTCGCATAGACCGATTAGATCACACAGGTTAGGCCTTCTTTGGATCCCATCTGCCAGCCAGTGTCGGCTGGCGACTCCCCAGGGGAGAGCCTTCTCTGTTGCAGCTCCAGCCCTCTGGAACGATCTCCCTGTGGAGATCCAGACCCTCACTACCCTCCCGGCCTTCCGCAAAGCCGTTAAGTCCTGGCTGCTCCAGCAGGCCGGGAGGCTTTCGAAATATCCAGCTCCTCGGAAATTGTGACTGTTGTATATTTTAATATGTTGTCTTGTGTATTATCCCCCTCCCTTGTTTTATTGCAAGCCGCCCGGAGTCCTTCGGGAGTGGGCGGCATACAAGCTCAATAAAACTAAACTAACTAAACTAAACTAAACTAATTTCCATCAGTATGCAATATGGTTATAAAGTGCAGCATCATATGATAGCATCACTTAGTGATGGCAATTCAGAAGTCCCTCTTGCTGTCGTTGAGGTTCACAGGTCTTTAAGTGATGACTTCTGTACAATTTCTGATTTCCAGTAAGTAAAGTCAGTGTGGAAGCCAGCAGGAAGTTGCATGTCCCAGGTAGCTCGCAAGTAGGCTAGTCAAGAGTAAGTGACTGCTGCCTGGTGCGGGAGGGCATGTGAAGGCGCATGAGTTGTTGGTGTGATGCCATTGTACTGGCATTGGGGTGGCTGGTGTAGGGTTTAGGAGGGTGCATAAGGGACTGGTGTAAATGTATGTGTGGCTGTAGAAGACTTATCAGTGACTTACAACTTTTCTTACTGTGTTCTTCACTGACTTTGCTTGAGCTGCAGTTTTGAGAACTGGTCGTAACTAACCTTGCATGGTGGTTGAACAAGTAGCCATTATTCTGTATAGAAGTAGGCACTCTTTGCATGTAGCTACCTACACTCTGCAAAGAAGAGAGAGAGCATGTACTGTGTGCAGCCTCACCTGGGAGAAAAGACAGAAGGAAATGAACTGAGATTAGCAATTTCCTAAACAAACACCAGGTAGAGTTGATGAAAGAAATGTCCTTCTGGGTTCGGCTCCAAGTGGGGAAAAAGACACTGGAGACATGGAGGCTGCTTGGAAAGATGGTTTATTGGTGGACAGGACCACATGGCTTGAGCTCCTGAACAGAAAAGGTGATCACATGCTTCAATGTTGGTGGAGAAGAAGAGAAGGGCTGAAGAAGAGAGGGGCTTGCTAGGCTTTTTATAACCTGTTCAGTCCCACCTCTCTGTTTCCTGTTCCTGTGTAAGAAATGTATTCTGATTGGTTGTCAGACTCCCATGGGGCCATGCAGGGGCTACTCTCTAGGCTGTGTTTTGAATCCAGGTATGGATGAGTTCTCAGATGCCATGTGGTCAGTTGAGTAAAGGGCCAATATTATCATCCTTTTACTCCCATCCCCCCACTGGGGCTGCAGTGGGGAAGTCTTTATTATGTAAAAGGGACTAGCTTGGCCTTCTTAATGGCCCATTAACAGTGGGGATGGGCAGGAAGCTACAGGCAATTATTCTGTCTTTTAAAACAATATTATCATGCTTTTAATCCCATCCCCCCTGCAGCTGCAGTGGAGAAGCCTTTGTTATGTAAGTGGATTAGCTTGGCCATCTTAATGGCCCATTAATAGTGGGGATGGGCAGGAAGCTACAGGCAATTATTCTGTCTTTCAAAACATGTTTGTTTCTTTTCATATTCAGAGAAATATTCTGACATTTCAATATTTCCTAGGATATTTCATTTTCCTGGGAGAGGGCTGGGTGATAACTTGATCACAGAGTGATAGATAAAGAGGGGATAGAGTAAGCCGTTAATTTTTTATCTGCACTCTACTCTCACTTTTGGTCCATATGCAGTTATTATTATTATTATTATTATTATTATTATTATTATTATTATTATTATTATACAATTGTATCACAGCGGCCAGTTGTTTCGCCAGATTTGGCATTGGTATTATTATTATTGTTGTTGTTGTTATTATTATTGTTGTTGTTGTACAATTGTATCACAGCGGCCAGTTGTTTCGCCGGATTTGGCATTGGTTACTAGTCGGGCCCCACCCAGGGGCCTAGGACGTCGTAACGTATTTTCGTAATATGCGTGCAGATCCAAGCAGTGCGGCTTTTTGCATTTGACTGATGGTGATTTTGTCAATTTTTAACTGTTTTAAATGTAATTCCAGTGCTTTTGGAATAGCACCCAGTGTGCCAATTACCACTGGAATTACCACTGCTGGTTTGTGCCATAGTCGTTGAATTTCGATTTTTAAGTCCTGGTATCTTGCGATTTTTTCATGTTCCTTCTCGGCGACCCTGCTATCACCTGGTATTGCGATGTCTATGATTGTGACCTTATTTTTCTCAACCAGTGTGATGTCTGGTGTATTATGCGCCAGTATTTTGTCGGTTTGTATACGGAAATCCCACAAGATCTTGACCATCTGATTTTCGGTGACTTTTTCAGGCTGATGTCCCCACCAGTTTGTTGCTGTTTTAATATTATAATTTTTGCACAAATTCCAATGGATCATTTGTGCTACTGAATTGTGCCGCAATTTATAATCAGTCTGCGCGATTTTTTTACAGCAGCTGAGTATGTGATCAACAGTTTCATCAGCTTCTTTGCAAAGTCTGCATTTGGCATCATCAGAGGATTTTTCGATTTTGGCCTTAATGGCATTTGTGCGGATAGCTTGTTCTTGCGCAGCCAAGATTAGTGACTCTGTTTCTTTCTTTAATGTACCTGTTTTTAACCATAACCAAGTTTGTTCACTGTCCACTTTATCTTTTATTTTTTCCAGAAATTGACCATGCAGTGCTTTGTTCTGCCAACTCTCCATTCTTGATTTTATCACATCTTTTCTGTATTCTTGTTTTGTCTGTTGGGCCTTCAGTAGATTTTTGTTCTTTACTTCGATTAATAGATGTTCTTGACTTTCTTTTAAATAATCAGCCAGTGCATGTTTTTCTTCTTCAACTAATTCAATAATTATTATTATTATTATTTATTTGTCTTGTATGCCGCCCACGCCCGAAGGACTTTGGGCGGCTCACAAAAGACAATGGAAATGGGGGAAATGAGACAAAAACAACATATTAAAAACAAAACCAACAATCACAATTTCCGTGGAGGTAGATGCTTCTCAGCTACCTCCAGCCTGCTGGAACAGCCAGGACTTGGTGGCTTTGCGGAAGGCCGGGAGGGTAGTAAGGGTCCAGATCTCAACAGGGAGCTTGTTTCAGAGGGCCGGAGCTGCAACAGAGAAGGCTCTCCCCCGGGGAGTCGCCAGCCGACATTGGCTGGCAGATGCAATTCGGAGGAGACCTAATGTAGACCAGTAATGTAGCTGAAGAATCAGTTAGCAGTATCCAGATACAAATTATGCAAGCGGGGTGTGTTGTTACAGAAGCCCTGCACCTTTGCAGCGTGTTAACATCACATGCATTTAAAAAGGAATGGGGGCTTCAGTTCCCATCTTGCAAATTTTGAATCATTGCATGGAAGCATGGAAGCTTGGAAGCTACAGGCCCCCAAATTAACACTTTAAATATAAGTACTGAGAAGTAAGATAGTATTTGGAAGCTACTCAGGCAGGATCCTCTCTGATTCACTGACATATAAGGAGGAATAAAGTACAATCATCCTTGCCAGATTCTGTTATTACAGCCTATCTCAGTAAAGTAGAGTTCTAGCCCTCCTTTGAAGTTGATATTTCTGGGCTGGTCTGCTTAGTGGGCTGTTCTGACCCCCACCTCAAAAACGAAAGCTCAAACAGAACGTTCAAAGGAATGTTTTTATCAGTCCCGGCTCTTGCTGGCTGCGAACACAGATAAATGCTCTGGCAAAAGTCCTAGCTCATAAATTGCTACAAAACACGATTATATAAATCAAGTCACTTATCCAAGTGCTTTTCTTGATGGCTGCACACGAATGGAGAACGTTGACTCGAACAGAAACGGAACGTTGACTTCTGCCACCAGGGCGTGGCACCATCAGTCTTTTATCCGCAGGAGGAGATCCTAACGAGCCACAGCTGCTCGTTATCATCTCCTGCGAGTACTCAATTGTTCCTTACGTCGGTCAGCCCTTCTCCTGCGTGCATCCCGAAACAACTCACAACCCTGTCCAGGGCCCTCCGCCTCCTCCAGGTCTGACTCATAGGGCCCCTCGCTGTCAGAGTCTCCTGCCGAACCACAACAGTGAGCTAACATCTAGGCACTGGGTTTTGTATCAGCAGTAGTCCAGCCAAGCAGTGATTAAGGCTATTACTATTTCCAGGGTACTCTGAAAGTAAGTATGGCTGTAATAGACACTAGTGCATCAGTCAAAATTGGGAAAAGACCTTTCTAGCTTACACCAAATTACCAGTGAATCTTGATTGGCCCTTTGCTGTTCTCCTCCAAACTTGATTCTTGCTACAAATGTGTTACAGGAAAAAAAAAAGAGAATGCCTTGCATAGCACCTTGTGCTCATAGAGGAAAGACAAGATGTAAATTTAATTAACAGTTATCGTATTGTATATACAAGAAAGCGATGGATTCTTTTTGAGCTGTCACATTAGATACGACTCAGAATTTTCAGATGATAAAAGAGGATTAATATTTAAAAAGCATTTTTAATAAAACGCTAAATATTTTTGCACAGCAAATAATTCAAGAGGAAAAAAAACCCCTATGATATCATTCTATTCCATTCCCTGTTGGCAATGCACTCAGTGATTTATGCGTGCGTTATACATCCCAGATATATTAAATATGTTATTTAGTTGAATCCTAAAACTGGTATGCAGGTGTTTATTAGTGAATTGCTAAATTATTTTGTCATTTCTCTTAACATAGGTTAAATTTCATTTCTCTTCATTTTTTAATGACTGATACAGCTTCAATTTTTTATATGGTTTGTTCTGCAACAATGAAAATTGGCTGCTACAGAGATAATGGTTAGGTTCATACACCACACTAAATCATAATCTCCTTAATAACAATGTTAGCTTATTAGTGACTAAATCATAATACAGTAAGAAGTGTCACAATCGGTAAACCAAAGTTAAGCACAATATGGGCCAGCCAGGTATAAGAACCAGGTCACTGGATGCATCAACTTGTTTAGGAAGAAAAACATTTTCTATATTCTGTAACACATTCAAAAAATGAAAGTAAATGTCAAGTGGTAAGAATGATTTGCATCATCCAACAAAGAAGGGATATAATTGCTTCTTGCCTCAGTGAAGGAAGAAATAATCATGCTGAACAAAGGAGTTAGGAAAAAATTCAAGCAAACCCCTAAAAAATTGAGACAAGCAGTGATAATAAAATATTGGAAAAAATATCTGGAAGCCTGTTTATGTAAGACTATAAAGTGGCTGAAACTGTACATTAGGTTATAATTTGCTGATGAATGCTAAGTTATAAACGCAGTGCAGCAACGATTATATTTAGTCATCTGAGCCTCCAATTATAATATAAGCATTGCTTTAAAACTCACTTATTGTACCCTGCCAGATGACACATTAATTTCCAGGGCTGGTCCTACAAAAATTGAAAAACATCCTGGAAGAATGATTCTTGAGTAAAATTTTGCATTAGCTAATTAGTATAAATGAAACAGTTTCAATGCGTCTGTTGTCGATTAAAACAAAAGCTAACAAATAATGCATCTTCTCAAATTGGTGTAATAATCAAGTTTTGTAATACAGTCAGAAACAAATAATGGCATCCAATACATGAGCTCTTATTCACATTTCTCAGATTCAAATGGTATCATCCAGATAATAAAAGTTTTCTGATATATTGAACCCAATTTCTCCTTTAGAGACAAATGACATAAGTGCAATGCCAAATCTGGATGGTGAATCCAGTAGCATCTGACCAGTTTTGAGGTTTAAATTGGATCTTAGTCTCCTCAGTTAAGGACTCCATGGGCCAATTGTTGGGTTCAGATATTATCCAAACTTTAGAAGATGATGGGGTTGCAGTGATAGAATCTAGTTATCCAATGAGCTTCTGCGACTGAATTAGGTCTCTCTCTATCTTGCCAGTCCAACATCTTAGCTGCACCACTTTAGCTTCTACAAAATATGGAATGGGATGCTGCTGAGGAAATACACGGGGCAGGAATTTATTTTTACTACCAGAAACAGAGCTTTCACACAATTGGCATTTCCCCCAATCAGCTGAATTTCAAAAGCCCGTTGCTTTCAGGGGAAAATATATTCGTTGCTGTATTGTTGGCGTTTAGTCATTTGGATCAGGGGTGTTAATTCTTTTTCACACCACTAGTTAAAAAGAAAATCCAGAAGCACCTGATCAAGAGGCAAATCTCTAGTGACAGAAAATTGGCCATGTTTCAGGTTTCTTCCAGTCTCCTTTTCCATTTTGAAAACTCTGCAGTACTTTATATAATGATTTTATACAATAAACACATTAAAAATACAATATGGATGTTTAAATGTACGCATGTCTGTATTTGAATATAATTACATTTCTGAGATCTATTTTTTAAAAAACAATTCAGTTTCATTAATTTGGCTTAAATTATTTCCCTACTATTCCCTATTAACGTTAGTTAATACAATTCATGTATATTTTCATGTATAGTTATCTGATTGCCTTAATTTTTTTATTCCTTTAATTAAAAAAAGCGATGTGACATGCTGAAAACTATTACTTATCAGAAATTATTCATGCACTTCTGTGTGTGCGCGATAAACCTCACCCAAATGTGGTTGCTTATTCATCAACATACATTTTGCTTTCAGATCTTTATTTACGTTATACGACCACAAATGGAACATGGTATTTTTTATTTTTCCTTTAGACTTGAATAATATTTTGTGAGTAGAACAAACAGGTGAACATGAATTTTTTTTTCAGCGTATGGTGGTAGTAAGCTGGGACTAGCATGATTGCGTGATATTAAGAAAGAACCAGAAATTTAGCACAACTTTCTTGTAATAGAATGGACTCTAGTTATATGAGTAATGTTTGAGTAATCCCTTCCTGCAGGCTGAATAGAAGATGGCTTCCTTAGATTATTTTTTTTACGGTAGATCAAATAAGAGAGAGCCTGCTGTTAAAGTCTGTTCCCTTATTTTTTTATAAGTGGTCCTTGACTTACGATTGAGCCTGGCAATTATGGTCATAAGTCATGATGGTTGTAAAGTGAGTCACCACGTGACCAGACCTATTTTTACTATCTTTTTTGAAGTGTTGTTAAGCGAATCCAGCAGTTGTAAATTGAATGCTGTGGTTGTTAAGCAAACACAACAGTTTTTAAGCGAGCCCACTATTAACTGGGTTAGATTTTTTCCATAGACTGGAAGTAAACTCTGATTTTCAGCAATGCCATCATAAATTGCGTGACCCGACAAATGCGCGTACGACAAAAGCGCGCCAACAAAACTGCGGTGAGAAAACCGTGATGTCATAAACGCGCCCACAACAACGCGCCAACAAAACCGCGCCCACAAAAGCGTGATTTAAGTTAAGGTAAGGGTTAAGGTTAGGTTTAGGGTTAGGTTTAGGGCGCGCTTTTGTCGGCACGCTGTTGTTGGCGCACTTCTGCGCTCATTCATCGGCGCAATTTCGAACTTGCAGTTTTCTTGCCCCGGTTTTGTTGGCGCGCTTTTGTCGAGTGCGCATTTGTCGGTGAACCCATAAATTGTACTTATGTGATCATGGGACACTGCAAATGGCCATATAAGCAGGCTGGTTGCCAAGCACCTATGACTGTGGGGGGAGTGATATCAGAACTTTGACAGTGGATTGTAAGTCTCTTGGGGGTCCTTTGTAAGTTCAAAATGGTTGGTGGCAATTAGTTGAAAGTTGAGAGATATCTCTATGTTCCTGCTTTGTAAAACCTAGGTTAATTCCTCCCACCTTAAATAGTTCTATTGTCTGGATATCTCATTGTTCAATATTTTTGAAAAAGGATGTTGCTGAATAAGCAATATAAAGAAGTCATACTTGAATAGGGAGAATGCCTGGCATATGGATGAGTGAAATCTTTTAATTTTTTTCCTATTCTTTTTTCCCCCAAATATAGATTCCTTTAGGATACTAGTCCTTCCATCTGTAAGTATTCTTAAAATATTAGAAATATAAACCGTATGTTTCCAGCTTGGATTTTATTTACTTTTTCATTTGGCTAATTTGATTATATTTTACAACTCCAATTTAGGAATCAGTATGTGGGTGTTATTTTGTTTCTTTAGATTAATAAATTTGAGTGCCCACTCAGAAGAACCTGGGATTTCAATCTGAATGTCTTAAATGCAAACTCATTTTTATGGGCAAATGGCAATATGTAAATGTAACACATGTGTGCATCAGTGGAGGGATTCACATTTTTTACTACCGGTTCTGGGGGTGTGGCTTGGGGATGGTGTGGCTTGGTGGGCATGGCTTGGTGGGTGTGGCAGGGGAAGGATACTGTAAAATCTCAATTTCCTCCCAATCAGCTGGTAATTGGGAGGCAGAGAATAGATGGGGGCGGGGCCAGTCAGAGGTGGTATTTATGAGTTCTCCAAACTACTCAAAATTTCCGCTACCGGATCTCCAGAACTGGTCAAAACCTGCTGAATATCACCTCTGGTACATTAATAAAATATGAGAAATATATGTAAAAATTTTAAATTGTACTTATATCCAAGATATTTTATTTCTTCTTAGCCTGGATGATTAAAGTCTGTCTTCGGGCTTTGCTCTTATTTAATCTCAAACTGAAGACAGTTCCTTGTCTGATCTACAAACATGGAGAAATTCACACAACCTGAAATCTATCTAGTGAAATACAGCCAGAACTTTGGTGTATTGTAAAGTATCTTATTCGATCCATGAATCACAATCTGACATTACCAAAATATAAACTATTTACATGTTAAAAACAGGGTACAACTTATGTTAATATGTTATATTAACATAACTTATATAACTTATATTAAAATTTATATTGGTTGAGAACCCAAAATAGTCATCTTTTAGAAGGTCAAAAGATTTTTGGTTTCAGTAATACCTTGAATCTACTAATAATTCATAATTCCTGTTGGCTTGGAATTGCAAATAGCAAGAGCTCCCTTCAAGGCCCTTTTTTCTTGGTCTTTGTTAAAATATTTCAGAAGTTACCAATGAAAGGAGATGCTTGGAAACTTGATAAAATAACTGGGAGGACAAGGACAATTAAAAGGGACTGAGAGAAGTTTTGGTTGTAAGTCATTGAGGTCATAATTTGAGTCAGTATATGAGTCGGCTTAATTTTATGAAAACTTTTACAACAGTCTTTTAAGCAAGTCATCACAGTAGTTAAGCAAATCACATGATTGTTAAGTGAATCATATGGTGGTAAGGTTAAATTCAGTGTTTTTTGCCAGAAAATGGGCTGTATCGTGATATATCAGGCCATATTGGGATGTTTTTTCTCTTTGCGGAGCTGGGGTGGGTGCGACCCACGTGGGCCGTATCTGGCCTGTGGGCCACCAATTTGACAGGCCTACTCTAGAAAATTCTATCAGTGTGTGGAATGACTCCAATATTGTGGTCCTTGGGGTAATGAACAAGCCCTCCTACAACTCCCATAACCATTAGAATTGGCATCCCTGCCTTAAAGGCTAATAACTTTATTATTGCGTAAGCTTTTGTGAATTATAGTGCCTTTCCTCAGGCACTTCTTGTAAGAGGAATGCTATATATTAACTAGACTCAATTATTTGGGGAATGGGAAAGGTTGTGAAAATTAGCGATAGTGGCAGTAAAGCACTGAGCAGCTAGTTAAGAAAATTTGGATATGTTTAATTCCCAAGAAATGATGTTCAAACTTCGAATCAATTCTAACTCTTTGGTTTTGCAAAATGAGAGAAAACACAAGAGGGAAAATGTACTTCAAAAGCGGAGCAGACAAGCGGGATTTGAGGTTGATTGGAAGGTAAATAAGAAATTAATAGAGAGTGATTTCATTTCTTTCTACCCTTCAGAAGAAAATGCCTGTTGGTTCTGATGCCAGGACAACTAGGCAGTGCAGGTTAACTCTTAGACCCACAATGTTAATGTATATGATCTTTATGTGTTTTGACTTTCAGTCATCTGTTTCCCCGTGTCTCTAAGGACATGTAAGAATGACTAGAACCAGTTCTGCCTAATGGTTAAGATGCCTGGCTTAGGAACCAGGAGACTGTGAGTTCTAGCACTTCCTTAGTCTGGAAAGCCAGCTGGATGATTTTGGCCAGTCACGCTCTCAACCCAACCTATCTTCCAAGGTTGTTATTGTGGGAAAAATAGGAGAGGAAGGAGCATTAGGTATGATTGCCATTATTTCAAAATAAGAATAAATCTGGGATTAAAAAGAAATCAAATAAATACAACAGCAGCAATGGTAATGGTAATGAAATGAGTTTTCTTCCTCAGCTCCCGTTGGGCAGTTCTGATGGCGATTATGAGTTATTAGTGAATGGATATTCCAAAGAAAAACTGATGTTTTCTAATCGCGCATCACTGCCGTTTGAAAGCAAAAGTTTTCCAGTCTTCATCCAAACTGACAAGATAATGTATAAACCAGGACAAGAAGTGAAAATATGGGTTGTTACTGTGCTTTCTGACCTCAAGCCATATAATACTCCTGTAAATATATACATTACGGTAAGCATAGATTTAAAATTATTTGGCAAAGAAGGGATTTCATGTGGAATATGTGAAAATTACTCTTGTGCTTTCGGTATAGCAGCAGGAAGGTGATTTCTTGTAAAAGACACCCTAAATAAATATGTATTTGTACAGAGTATAGATCAGTACTGGCAAACCTTTTCATCACCAAGTGCCGAAATGGGAGCACGTGCATGCCAGAAACTGGAAGAGCAGTCACCCGGTGTGCATGTGCATGCTAGCTGGTCTTCGTGCGTGAATGTGCATCAGAAATCGGAAGACCAGGTGTATAGTGGATATTTGCACGCCTGTCCAGTGCACACATACGCACCTGGTGGCTGCTCTTCCAGGTTCCACAATTGTGAATTGTTGCAACGGGCGACAGCTTGCGTGCCTGGAGAGATGGCTCTGTGTGGTGATGGCCACAGGTTTCCCATCACGGGTATAGTTGTTCCCACAGTGGTCCAAATTACGTGTTTTTCCAAACTAAACTTATGTTTTAGATCACAATTGATGTAAATTCAGGGTAAAATTTATTGCTCTTTAGAAAAGAGCTATAGTAGGGGAATGATGGGCAAGAGATTCTTGGAAAGTGTTAACTTTCATTATTTACATATTTGTTTAAAGCATTTACATGGCCACGCAATTCAAACAGCAGGGTAGCATAAAAGAATAATTCTAAAATTATTGACACCTCATTAGATATATTCATGTGTAGAAAATACTTCATCACCAGAAAATAGCAATAGCAATAGCAGTTAGACTTATATACCGCTTCATAGGGCTTTCAGCCCTCTCTAAGCGGTTTACAGAGTCAGCATATCGCCCCCAACAATCCGGGTCCTCATTTCACCCACCTCGGAAGCATGGAAGGCTGAGTCAACCGTGAGCCAGTGAGATTTGAACCGTTGAACTGCAGATAACAGTCAGCTAAAGTGGCCTGCAGTACTGCACCCTAACCACTGCGCCACCTCGGCTCAAATGTGCCTCAATGGCTTAATAGGCAGTGTAGAGCAAGCCATAATGTAGCTATTGGTTTCAGCGAGTTGTGGTTAAACAAACCATAGCTAAGTAAGACATGAGAACTTGGTAACAGTTGAGAATTTTCTACGGAAATGAAGTCTGCCAAAAACAAACAAACAAACAATTGTATTGAGGCTCTGTAACAAATGATTGAATTCATTGTGTTATAATGATAAAATGAAATCATTTCAGAAAATTAACTCCTGTTGCCACAGGGATTTCTAATCTTTACATCTGCAACCTTTTTGATTATATAGTGCAATTGATGGTGAAGTTTTCTAGGTGAATATTTTCTGCTGAAGCATATTTTGTTTCCATAAAGCTATTTTAGCAGTCATATATTGCACTAAATTCTTTATTCTGAATTAACATATATTTTTGTTAGGATCCTCAGAGTAATTTGATTCAGCAATGGTTGACACAGTGGAAAAATGGGCAAGATCGCTAAGCAGTTCAAATTATCCAAATATCCTCTCTTTGGTCAATGGTTTATATGGGCTCAAGTACATGTGAGTATAATTAAGACATCTTTGTATTTAAGGTAGAAGTTGGCAACCTTTTGATGACAGCTTTAATTTAAGGCGGAGTAAAGGCTGTATAGTGGGTGGGGCTAGATTACACTTAGATTAAGCTCCAAGGACTCCAAAAGTTGATTCGTGGTCACAGACTACCTGTTTCTGATTTAATAAGTGATGGTATACTTTTCACTTTTTTATAGTCTGAATGATTCATTAGATACCATGTTTCCCCGAAATTACGACATGATAATAAGGCCATGCCACATTTTTCTGGTGGGCAAAAATATAAGCCCTCCCCCCCTGCAAATAAGCCCCCTGGACAACCCCCCACTTCCGGCCAGGCAGAGTACCGCTCACCAACCTAGCGGTATCCTGAAGGTGCCAAGCCGTGGGAACTGGGGGGGGGGGAGGCAAAGGTGATTGCGTTGCTTAGTGCCTTCGGGATTCTGCTAGGTTGGTGAGCGTCTCTGTGCCCAGCTGAAGAGGGGAGTTGCCAGGCGGCTGCTCTCTTGTGAGCTGGCTACCAAAGAGCCGGGCACAGCCTCATGGGCGAATGGCTGTGTTGCGCTGTCACAGCAGCGCAACAGAGAAGCCATGAAGCAACCACACTCATGAACAGGCACCCAACAAACCCCCTTTCCAGCTGGACACAGTGCCATTCACTGACCTATGGGTATCGCCAAGGTGCATGAGTGTCTGTTCGCTGCTGCCCGGCTCTCGCAGCTTGGCGCCTTAGAAAAGGCAGTGAATGGCGCTCTGCACAGCTGGAGAAGGGGATTGTGCGAGCGGCTGTTCCACTCTCGCTCGTGCGACTCCCAGCCTTCGGTGTATTTCTACTATTCATCGATGTATTCAGCTTCTTATTTTATACTAAAATTAAAAGAAAAAAAAAAGAAAAAAAGGGCAACAGTATACAAGTGCATTCTTGTTGTTTTAAAAATTGGCATAAACTATATTTCCCCCCTCCCCCCTATGATCCCACCTCCCTTCCCCCCTTCCGACTTCCCAGATCCCGTACCCAGTATAGTTTTTTTATCAAACACAGAATGGAGTATGTTAAAACCAAGTAAGTTAAAAGTTAAAAGAAAAAAGAAAAGGGTAAAAGAAAAAAAGAATAAGAGAAAAAAAAGAAGTCAATAAACTCTCTGCTTTGAGCTCAGCTTCTTATCATTACAAAAAGTTAAACAGTTTACATCATTCCTAATCTCAATTATTTAATTACTTGCAGGATTTCAGACTATATTAAAACCAAGTAAATTAACCAAGTAGAATTCTTCTCTAGCTAGGGGCCTTATCTCTTTATCTAAATATCTGTCTGTTTCCAAACCCTTAATTTATCCCTTTTATGCCTCCTTCCTCTGTGACACGATTTAAACACATCTCAAATTCTTCTCTCGGTTTCCTCTTCAAACTCTTCTCGTCCCTGCGTCTGTCTGTATCCATATACATATATATACACATACACACACACACACATATATATATATACACACACACATATACATACACATACATATATTTTATATTCATCTGTACTCCTCTCATATATGCTCCGCCTAGATCTCCTGCAAACTCCCTGGATGTATCCTTCCAAGCAATATGTTCAAATAACAATTTTTACAAACATCAATAAAGTTTCCATCTCAAAATAAGCTCTCATTCGACCTCCACTACCCTGCCGTCTACCCCACACCTCCCAACTCCATCCAAACTGGGCCGCGATCCAGGAAAATCACCAGGATCTCCGCCCTCCTCACCCTGGAAAATGAGTCATCAGTAATTTATATAAAAATTCAAAATTATCCATCAAGTCTTTTTAGATCCCATACAATATATTTTCCAAAAAGATCAGCATCAGTTCTTTCAGCCTTAATGTCTCTTCATCAGTATACAACTATACCATTTTATGCAAAACAAAAGTCACAGAATATTGACCAAGTTCAAAATTAAGCAAATATTTTGGATCAGTTAATTTAATATAATTTTCTTACAGAGAAATTATATCGTTTTTGAGCTGTTTGATATAGCAAGATGTTTACTTTCTCTTTTATAATGGTTTCATAGATATCTCCTTAATCAATGGCTGATGATCATAGATGTTGCTGCGATCTGCCTTATTTTCCATTTGTCTGGGAGCACGGCTAGGTCCTTGTTCTCTGGTCTTCTGCTCTTCCAGAAGGGGAAAGCGATACTTCCTGTCTTGTAATTGTGTGTTTTGTTGTTTCTCTTGTCCTTCTCTCTGTCTTTCTCCGGGTCCAGGTGATTCAGGATGTCCCGCCTTTAAGATCTTATAATAAAAATCTCGGGCTTCCCATACAGAGTTGAGATGATATTTTTGCTCACCGAATGTAATTATAATACCAAATGGCACATCCCATCTATACTGTATCTGACGATTTCTGAGTTCTTTGACTAGAAAAGCATAGTCTCTCCTGGCTCTTAACATTTGGGGTGGTATTTCCTTGAAGACAATCAAGTCCTGTCCGTCAATTCGCAGCCTGGTATTATAAAACTCTTGTAGTATCGCATTTCTGGATTCTCTTGTAGCAAAATATATAACTACATCTCTCGGAAGCTGTCTCTGTTTTGCCACCCATGAATTATGACGGTAAATTTTTTGGATCTGCCAATCAAATCCCGGACTTCCCACCAAACGACTGAAAGCCTCTGAAAAAATCTGTTTCAAGTTCTCCTGTTCGTTTTCACGCAATCCCCTAACTCTTAATGCAAGCTCCATCTTTTTGTAATTTGTCATAACAAGTTGTTTTTCTGCGTTTTCAACTTTCTGTTGCAGCACTTCAATTTTAGATGTCAGGTTGGTGTTGGCTTCCTCCAGGAGCTCCAGCTTATCTTCCATTCCAGCAACATAGTCTGTCAATACAGTTACAAGTCCTACCATATCCTCCTTTGTTTGAGCAATCAAGCTTATCACATAAGTCTGTAATAAGTTGCTTCATCTCCTCTCTAAATTCTTTAAGAGTCTCAAAAAGAAATTCTTTCGTTAACAAATCTCCAGTAGAGGGCGTAGAAGGTAAAGGCTGCGACTCTGTAGCAAATGCCTGAGATGTATTGCGACGTCTGCCCAACTTTGATTTTGGTGCCATTATAGAAAGGAAGCAAACAAAGTCTCTGCTCGCGTTGTTTTCAGATAAAATAATTTCAGTAAATTTTTAGAGGTTGATAAGAAAAGATCTTCAAGGGAGCTAATTAATTTGTAAGAAGTTATTCCTTTGATTCTGTGCCAGGAAGTTGGAGATATATTGTTATAGCAAATGCGGAAGCTATAAAATCGCCATTTTAAAAACAATTAAACAAAGGAGTTTTTTATAACATTGAAGCTGGTATTTTGATAGAAAAAAATAAAGAAAAGTTCTCAGGTTTAGTCTCTGCTCGTGTTAATTTTCAATAGCTTAGTTTCAAAAGATTGTCCTGAGGGGGGGGGGGGTTCCTCGCCTTGTGCTGGAAAAAAAACAGCTGAGAAGATCTGGCCGGAGTGAATGACTCAGCTTAGGCTGATCCTCCTTCTCCGTTTGCAGCCAAAAAAAAACAAAAACCTGCAAACTACAAAGAAGATTCTAACCAACTGGGTCCCTCCCTGCTTTTTTCTTGCCTGAAAAAAGAGATATCTATAGATGTTAAATAGATATACGAACCAGAACACTGGGGGCAGCTCAGTTAAGCTGCCGACGACGGCGAGCCCCTCCCCCGGAAGTCCATTCTAAAACATTTTTATATTCTATGGTCAAGAACAGATCTTGTAAATATTTTGGCTAGTGTGAGAATCAGGGCTGTCTATCTGTCTGTCTGTCTATCTCTATCCATCCATCCATCCATCTATCCATCCATCCATCCATCCATCCATTTATCCATCCATAGATTTGGGATACCTCATCTTTATAATACATAAAAAAGAGAGCCGGAAACAGCTAGCACGCATGTGCGGGGGAACCTTTACCTTTTTAATAGTGCTTAGAATGCATTTCAACCTAAAATGTACCCAGATTAAGATTCTGTGAAGTACTTGGTGGTCTCTGAGCTTGATTGTTTGATTGCAGACATTTTGCTACCAGTACCAAGGAGTCCAGAGTTCAGCCCTGAGCTACATATATTCTCTTCCACTGAGTCTCGGATTCAGATGTTGGCATGGTGTTCTGACCTCCCTCTTCCTACACCAAAGTACGCCAAGACAAAGATACTTCAAGGATTTATTAACACACAGACTAGACATTGGCAGCAATCCAGCACAGACCAGGCCTTGGCAGCAATCCAGCACAGACTAATCTTGGCAGCAATCCAGCCTGCCAAGCTAGCCACGATAGCTTCTCCAGCTCTAGTAAATATGTTGATTCCTGTGACGAGCATGTAGAAAGTCATTCCTTTTTTAGTCTTCAGCCTAATTACCACCAGCTGAGTTCAATTATCTCCTGTAACTGCGTAACTGTTCTTTACGCCTGTTAGCCCTCCGTTGCCGGGCATCCAGGACCAACTCCCTTGTCTCCTCCCCACTGCTCCAATGCATGACGTCAGGATCACACTCCCTTGTCTCCTCCCACTGCTCCAAGGCTCAGGCACCTGCTGGTGGCCAACCGGCCTCTCTGAGCCCTGCTCGGAGTCGGAACCATGTCCAGGGTCCTCCAGAGCTAACGCATAGGGCCCCTTGCTGTCGGAGTCTGGTGGCAGCTCCAACAGCTCCTGCTGGGCCACAACAGCATGGTATTTTATTGTTTTGATTTCACAGTGAAATGCAGTAACAAAAATATTATATCTTAATATTATTTCTGGTTTATATTGCTTCAAATATAACATAGGATTAATCAATATATTTTTCCTGATCTCAGATTAATGGTTCTTTGAACTTCACACTGGAGAGTCCAGAGATAAAATATATAGCTGTCAGAGATGAGTATATATTGTATCCAGGACGTATAGCAATTTTAGCTGTTGTTACAGAATCTTTTACAGGTATGTGGTTTAATGTGGCTTTTGTAGAACATTGGGAGAGATCAAATCAAAGGTCTATTTAATCCAGCTGTATCTTTTTACAGTGGACAGTCATAATCCCACAAGCACACAATGAGCACAGTCACTAAATCACATTCATATTTCTTAGCAATTAAAATTGGAGGTATGGTGGTTCAAATGTAGCTACCATAGCTTATTGCTATGGACAGGGTCTTTTTTGTTATTTGCTGGAGAAGGATATTTCATGGGCTTTGCAAAAACTTACTCTACCTATTTTATTCAACAAATAAAAGTGAAAATCCATCACCTAACACTGGTCATTTGAAGCGAAATTTCATAATTTAAAAGGTTCTGGAAACTGAGATAAAGACATACCATCTACTACTATGCAAAACTATAAACCATCTACAAAACACAAAGGTTAGGATATTACACGAAGACATTAAGTGACTTGTTTTTTTTGTTTTAGCATGTTGTATGAATCTAATCATACAGTGTTGTCACTTAGAATAAGTGCGAGTTATTTGACTTCAGTTAAAACCAAAGAAATCTGTGTCTATCATTTTTAAAAAACATCTCTGATTGTTATAATAGGAATCTCCCAAAATGCAAGTGCTATAGTATTTCCACGGCTACTTGATTATTCATTAGACTTCTTTGATTATCCAAGATATTTGAAGCCGCCTCTGAACTTCATTGCTATGGTGAGTAGTGTTGTGTAACTGTTTGCTTCTTTCAGTATCATTTCAGAAATGGACTGAATGAATGATGAATCAGAAAGATGGAATGACGTTCTTAAAAAGCTACAAGTCTTAAGGCATCCATTTTGTTTCTCAAAATGTTCAATTGCAAATCAAAAGTAAAGAGGCCAAAAATCTTCATCCCGATCTGACACGTTCACCTGGAGACTATATGTATACTGTGGGCTATAGTACCGTGTTTTCCCGAAAATAAGACAGGGTCTTATTTTCTTTTGACCTCCCCAAATTTTGCTTGGGCCTTTTAATTGGGGGGGGGGGCTTATTGGTTTGGGATTGCCAGGTGGCTGCTGTCTTGCGAGCGAGCACCCGAAGAGCCGGGCAGAGCCTCAGGGGCAAACGGCAGTGTTGCGCTGTCGCAGCAGTGCAACAAAGCTGCCATGAGGTGACCACGCTTATGAGCAGCCGCCCGGCAACACCACTTTCCAGCTGGGAAGAGCGCCACTCACCGACCCAGTAATATCCCAAAGGTGCTAAGCCGCGTGGCGCTCTGCCCGGTTGGAAAAGGAGGTTGCGTGAGCACTTGTTCTGCCTCCAGCTCACGTGCCTCCCTGCCTCACCATGCCCAACTCTCCCTGCAGGGCTGGGCCAGGGCGCTGCCACGGCCCCACTGCCACTGCAGCCCCACAGCCACCACCACTGCAACCCTGCTGCCGCCACCGCCATCACGGCCCCGCTGCTGTCGCCATCACCATGCTCCGAGTAAACTGGCTTCCAAACTTTGGAGGGCCGCTGCCAAGTCTTCCGGCAGCGGCCGTTCTGGGACTACGCTCTATTGTTGTGGGCTGGCTCGGCAGTGGATCTATGGTTGTGCGCTGGCTGCTGGAAGACTCTCTGTCTGGAAGACTGTCCGGCAGCCAGCCCACAACCATAGAGCGCACTTCTAGAGGGGCTGCTGCTGGAAGACTCGGCAGCCGAGTTTTGGGGTTTGGAAGCCGGAGAAGTTATGCTCGGTGTGCGGTGGGGGCGCACCAGGCGCTCGCGCAATCCCCCTCTCCAGCCGGGCAGAGCTCCATGCACTGACTTAGGAGGTATCCCTAATATGCCAAGCTTCTGGAGCTGGGGAGCGGGCAGAGCTCCACGTGCCTTGCACCTTAGGGATACCCCCTAGGTCAGTGAATGGCGCTCTGCCCAGCTGGAGAGGGGGTTTGCCGGGCGGTTGCTCGTGAGCGTGGTCACATCATGGCTGCTTTGCCCCTGAGGCTTTACCCGGTTCTTCGGGAGCCAGTTCGCAAGGGAACAGCTGCCCAGCAGCCCCAAAACAATAAGCCCTCCCCCTATAATAAGCCCAAGGCCATATTTCGTGGGGGCAAAAGAAAATAAGACCCTTTCTTATTTTTGGGGAAACACAGTAGTATTACCATTTCAAATAAATGCTGTATGTAACAGTTATTATTGTTTTAAATAATTTTGTGTCTAAAGTTTAATTTGTTTTCAGCTGGAAGTAAGAAGAACTGATAATCAGCCACTAACGTCTGTTGAACAAAAGAATAACGTCACAATCATGGTCACACAGTTAAAAAATTCTTATCAGATACATGACTATATAAACGAATTACATAGAAACAACACAGATGATGAGCTACATTATTATCCTGTTCCAGAAGATGGGATTATTCAGATTGAGCTTCCAGTTTCAGCCAATACAAGAGCTTTGCGTATTAAGGTATATTCCTTTCCTGTCATTTTGTCTAAAGGAAAACTTTTAACTGGCCAGTGAAAATAATTTCAATATGGAAACTTGTTTAATGCCTGTCTTCTTCCTCAAATGTATCTTGCTACTTATCAGATATGTATATTTCGTAATAATTGCAATAGAATACAAGAAAGAAAGAAGGAAGGAAAGTTTTTTCTATTGCTGTTGTTATGAAACCAGTTTCCCATTAGATAAAAACTCTTTTTAAGAATTGTGGTTTGGGTTTGGACTTTCCCAAAGTTGATGGGGCAAATAGGTGGGGAGGAGAGTGCCGTGGTTTGCTATGGCTCATTTGTAATCTAAACTGCATTAAAGAGTACCTCAATTTACAACAGTCCATTTAGTGACCCATTCAAAGTTACAACGGCACTGAAAAAAGTGACGTATACCCATTTTTTGCACCTAACGGCTGTTGGAATCACCTTTTGCGACCTTCTGACAAGTCAGTGGGGAAGCCAGATTTCACTTAACGTTGTTACTAACTTAATTGTGGTGATTCACTTAACAACTGTGGCAAGAAAGGTCATAAAATAGAGCAAAACCCACTTAACAAATGTCTCACTGAACAACAGAAATTTTGAGCTCAATTGTGGTCGTAAGTCGAGAACTAGATGTAATTTGAACAGGGCAAATGCTTGTACTCTAGCTGTGCTGTTAGCAAAATCCATCTCTTTTTTTTGCCTTTCTTCCTTTTTTTAATAGGCTGAATTTCTGGAGTGTGAGAGTTCCATAAAGATACACAATGTGTTCCACTCACCCAGTTTGTCTTACCTTCAGATCAGAAAAACAAGCAAGGATTCAAAAGTAATTGCTTCTATCAATAGTTTTTAAAGTAAAGAACTCTTATTACATTACGATTGGTGTTTTCACTCAAGGCCTCTTTTATTTTTCCTAGGCTGGGATACCTTTGGAACTCAGCGTTCAGAGCACCATACCATTGAAAGAGATCAACTATATGGTAGATAACAATTATTTTTTTAATTTTTGCAAAATAATTCAGAGCGTATCCTTCCTTAGCTGAGGACCTTGTTCTTTTTTTGCTTGGTGTGTAGATAAGGTATAGTCAAGGAGAAAAATGAAGGGCAAAGGAATAAAATGGTAAAGAAAGGCAAAAAAAGCGATAGGCTGTTTCTTCAAGGGGGACTGATTTTCAGCTGCCCTCTAAGAATTGAAGCATATCATTAGACTTCAGTTACTTTAGAACCATGATGGCAAACCTATGGCACGTGTGCCTGAAGTGGAGCCATGTCGCCTGGCATGTGCGGCATCGCCCGTTCTCTTCTGGGTTTCTGGCGGCCATGCACACATGACGATCCGCTGGCCTTCATGCATGAGGCAGTGCTGAAAACTGGAAGAGCTGGTCTTCCATTTTCCAATGTGAACATGTACGCTGGCATGCTGATTGTCACAATCACATGCACAGGAGTAACCAGAAGACTAGCTAGCTGGCGCACATGTGCGCGCTAGAAACCGGAAGTTCATTTTCCGGTGCGCATGTGTCAATATCTTAGAACACTGCCTTAAAACACTGCCTTGGAACATCACTTCAGCATCACTGCCTTGGAACAAGAAAAGGCTAAAATAGAAGAGCTGAATGTCTACTTTTTCTCAAAATACAAATAGCAATAGCAGTTAGACTTATATACCGCTTCATAGGGCTTTCAGCCCTCTCTAAGCAGTTTACAGAGTCAGCATATTGCCCCCAACAACAATCCGGGTCCTCATTTTACCCACCTCGGAAGGATAGAATGCTGAGTCAACCCTGAGCCGGTGAGATTTGAACAGCCGAACTGCAGAACTGCGGTCAGCTGAAGTAGCCTGCAGTGCTGCATTTAATCACTGCGCCATCTCGGCTCTAAAGAGTAGAAAAATTACGTAGAGAATTATAGTTGCAACCTGTGTTGTTATTTGGATTGTTGATAGTTTAACGATCATCGGTTCACTCACACAAATACTTTTAGGGAGATTGGGAATTGAGAAATTGGCATAGAGAGGATTTGTTTGAAAGAGTAAAATTGTCTAGAAATCTTTACAAAATTGATTACCTGTCAATATCCAATCTGTCTATGTGTCCCAAAACAATGTAAAAAATAGCAATAATTAAATAAAGAATTAAAAATAAAGAATTTTTGTAACTAATGTTAAAAAAGGGAACTTTAAAATAAAATATTGATTGTTCAATTTTTTTACATATCATTCAACTAGGGATGATTTTTATTTATTTATTCATTCGTTCATTCGTTCATTCGTTCATTCGTTCATTCGTTCATTCGTTCATTCGTTCATTCGTTTGAAGTCCATCTTACCAAAGAGAAGTCAAATAATAGTAATTATGCTGCAGTTAAGGACTTAGATTAATTCATCTGCCATAGTTAACAAATACATACAAAATACATTTTGTGAAAGTATAGTTATTTTCTTTGGAAAAAATATGATTGTTTCAAATCAGTTTTAGATCCTGAAACTTAGATTGCATATTTATGCTTGTGAATTTAGTAAGTTTTATTTCTCAACAATTCTGCTTAGGCCTTCATTGTTAACATCTGAATGTAATCGACTAGTAGATACATTTTATAACCTTTTAATATAATTTAAAGAATTGGTAAATAGATTAATGTAGTACTTACAGCTAGGAAGAGAATGATCCACAGTTAAACATACAGTTCTTTACAGTCAGAAGTTGATCTGATTAGGTGGAAAATATAGTTCTAATATATAAAAACTACACATTAAAACATTTAAAAAATAAAATAAAATAAAATATTTAATACTTCCTTGTATCTCTGATTAAAGATACTTCCTTAAACTAAACTTGTATCACTGATTAAAGAAACATTTTGGATTATAATTTTGAGAAAAAGTTTCATAAACTCAAGTTTGTCTCGGAGTTTTTATTATCAACCGATGAAAGCTTTAATTTCACATGAAATATTATATCTGATCCTGTCCTTTCCCAGACAGAGTAATCTTGTATATATTTCTTTTTAAAAAGTGATGTTTGGATTAGAAACCATTCATATTATTTTTATAAGGGTTTCATATGTTTTAGGTGTGGTAATTATTTTTTTTAACTCATAGGTGATGTCCAGAGGTCGAATTGTGGATGCAGGGAAAAAGAACACCACAAAATTAAGTTTAATTCCAGAAAATTCTTGGGCTCCTATGGCTTGCATAATTGTCTTCTATGTGCATGATAACGGGGAAATAATAAATGATGCTCTACATTTTCGTGTTCATCTGACTTTAAAAAATCAGGTAAATGTACCAGCCTTCCTTTCATAATAAATGGAGAGGTGGAATTTTACAAACCAGCTGTGTTAATAGACCATAGAGTTACATCAGTGCTCCAGAGATGGACTTTGGTATCTTACAAGATGCATACCGGTAGAAGGAGGGTAGTTAGATGAAGACAATACTGAAAGCTATTTCTCTTGTTAAAAAAAGTATTTTCTTCTAAATCTGTATCTAGCATAAACCTTGAAACCGAGTTCCCCTGACATAATAGATAATTAACTAAGTGCCTGAACAACTAGACGTGGTCTCCTTGATAGTGTTTCCCATCAGTTTAGATACATTTCCTTTGGGAATTATAGCTTACATGTTTATTTTGAAAAACCAAAGGGGAAAAAAAGGAAAGAAAAGGAAGGTATTATCATATAAATGGTGCATGTTGCATTTCGTAATTGCATCTTACTATATTCAGCGCTTTCTAAGAAAGAAATAACACATATTAAAATTACATTTTATTACAATGAAGGTTAGAACATGTAAAGAATATAGCTATAAAATAAAGTATCTTTAAAAACCAAACGAAATAATAAAATAATAGCAATATTACTGTCTTGTT
Source organism: Thamnophis elegans (assembly GCF_009769535.1). Classification (NCBI taxonomy): domain Eukaryota; kingdom Metazoa; phylum Chordata; class Lepidosauria; order Squamata; family Natricidae; genus Thamnophis; species Thamnophis elegans. The sequence goes on from NC_045544.1 coordinate 14,321,574, forward strand.
AGCTGGTAGTTTTGAATGGACTGAGATCTCAGAGTTAGGGCCGTAATATTCAAACAGCCACTAGATGGCAGCAAACACATGGCATTTCCTGTGTCTTTGTGGCTGTTCAACTGTCCTCCAACTTTTTGTAGCCCAGAACTTGTAACCACACACAGTGTGCTTACAAGTTTGTGAATCTGTTTGTATTTCCAATATTTATGCATAAATATGGCCTAAAACCTAATCTGTTCTCTGTTTAATTCCTAAAACTAGATAAAGAGAACTCAATTAAGCAGATGATTCAAAAGTATACAGTACATGTTCATTTACTTACTGAAAAAAATGATTGAAAGTTACACCATAATTGCTTTACGTGTTGCAAATCTGTGCATAATACGATGAACTTTATTCCAGCTTCATAAGAATTGATTTAGCTTCCCCATATGCAGCAAAGCTTATTTACATAGGTGTACTTAAAGACTTCAACCACAGTTTCAGTTATTATCCAAGTAGCTATTTTTTTGCCCCATTAAAAATCCATTTTGGACAGTCAGCGAAGAGAATTTGTTTACTTCTCTTTAGTTAAAATATGTTTTCTGAATACATCCTGGCATATACAGGTAGTCCTTGACTTAAAACCACTCAAAGTTATAACGATACTGAAAAAAGTGACTTACGAGTCTTTAAAACATTAGTTTGTAGATAGCTTTTCTTTATGGTGTGATACAGTCTAATATTTGTAGTCTATCAGGAGCAGCACAGCATCCAAAACATGTGGATATTTACAACTACCTACAATCAATATACCAACAATGTACATTCTTTGTATACTTATCCAAAAATAAACAGCAGGAAGTTAAAAATCTTGACTGTACAGCCCTTGTCCAACATAAAGCCATGCTGTATTTCTCAAATGTTGCTTGTATTGTTTTTCATTCAGAATTCTGCCAATCTAGGCACATTTAATAAATTGGATTTCCCTGCAGTTTTTATATCCATTGTTGCTGCCTTTTTCATACTATTCTTCCAGGTGTCAGGCACACTCACGCAACCATTCAGTAAGCAAGTCACACCCATTTTTTTTAACATTTCTCCTATTGTACTATTTCTGCAAGCTTTCTGTTTTTCAACATTCTCAGAGCATTTATGATTTCCCTTTTCTAAGGCATCAACTTTTACACCATTTGTTTCAATTCCACTCGTAGATGTTCCACTCTTATTCCTATATGTATATTTAAACCATTCACTTCAGTTTTGTTTTAGTTCAGGTAATCATCTTTATTTTCAATTCCTTTCAATCTAATGGAGACTTCCTGATCAGTTCCCCCGTACACTGGATGGGAGGTGGTCTGTTATTCCTTTTATTAACTATTTCTTTTTCCTGGGATGTTTAAAATTACCTCAAAAATAAATCCTTCAGCAGTAAGTTACTTTGCATTTAAAATATTTCTCTTGAAATTGTTACTGGTTTTCTAGCCCATGGTTTTTGGAACAATATAATAAAGGGCAAGGGAAAAAACCCCAAAACAATGTAACATTTCAGTGTGTCCAAAAAACTTTCATACAGAGGATTGTAAACCAAAAAAATCAAGAGCCTACTGCTGATTAATCACAATGCTTGCTCAGTGAAACAATACAAGATGCAATTAATCTTAAATACATGTAATGCTAACAAACCAACTTCAATATGTATTTTAAGATAGTGACTTACTTTTACTTGCTATAAATTAAAATAGAAACCGAGACTTCTGAACTGGTTCTGTCAGGAGAGAAAAAGACCCTGAGGCTACATTGATCTTATTCTTGTAATCTAAGATGTTGTTTAAGCACAGCCAAAGTGCAGTACAAGATGCTTGTTGCCCTATAGTATCAAGTGGCCGGCTGGTTGACTGCTGGAACAAATTTCTTTGTCTTGTCCTCCATCTGTTCTCCCCCTTTTCTTTTCCTAGTTTTAACATGTGACCTCCAGTCCCTTACATTCCTTGTCTGCTCTCTTGTTATTGTTCTCTTTCTTCAGGTGTCCTATTTTATGTTCAAAGTAGTCGATTTTTAAAAATCCTCTCTACCCTTCAACAATCCAGATTATCATTCTGAGCTACCATTTGTCCCCCATGAGAAAATATTCAGAAGCTGTGTGTGTGTGAGTGAAAAGAATTTAGGGAGAATAATACACATAGACATAATATAATGCTTTCTCTAACACACGGGCCTCAAATCTTTTTAATTTATACTTCTATTTATCAGAAAAAAAAAGTATTATCTTCCACTCAGAAGTAGAACCACTGAGTTCCAGAGATCTTTCTCAGAAAGTGTGTATAGTGTTGTTATCCCATTTCTGCATCTGGTGTGGCTGTTTTACAATTTTGCAACTTTTGCAACTTTAATAAGATTTGTATGCCGCCCACTCCCTAGGGACTCTGGGTGGCTCACAACAAAAGTAAAACAAAAAATATTAAAAATACAGTTATTTAAAATAAGACATCATCCATTCAATCAAATGGGGCTGGATTTTAATCAACAGCCCCAGGCCTGCCGGAACAGCCAGGTCTTGGTCGCTTTACAGAAAGCCAGAGAGTGGTGAGGGTCCGGATCTCTGTGGGTAGCTCGATCCATAAGGCCGACGCAGCTACAGAGAAGGCCCTCCCTCGGGGAGCCGCCAACCGGCATTGTCCGGTCGACGGCACCCGGAGGAGGCCCAATTTTGGGACTTGTTCAATTGCATCATAGGTAAATCTATTTCAAATATATAATATTTGATCTTCTCCAGATTAACATGCATTGGAGTAAAAGTAAAGCTGGACCTGCTGAAGACATCACCCTCAAAATCAAAGTGACAGAACCCCAAACCTCTGTTGGACTTTTAGTTATTGACAAAACTGTACATTTGTTGAGAAAAAGACATGATATCACAGAGGATGCTGTAAGTTACTTTTTCTTTTTTCTTTTGCAAGAGTGCATTGGTTTAGAACAGAAGTGTTAAATTCCAGGGTGCTTAGATGTGACTTACATTGCCACTCTGATTGCTTCCGCTGAGTCGCGCCCAGCCGCCCTGTTTAGGATAACCCGTTCCCTCCTAAATAGGAGGGATACGGGTGATCCGTTGCAGGGCAGGGCTGAGGACTACGTCCAGTTCCTCACGGATAAAGGTGCTCGGTTTCGGGCGGACCTGGACTCCAATTCTGCAGAACCAGCCAAGGCACCAAGGGATATTCTGGTAGGTCATCGCTGGATTGATTTTCAAGCTGTTACCCCCGAGGACGTGGACAAGGCCACGAGAGCTGTAGGTGCCTCCACATGTGTACTGGACCCGTGCCCCTCCTGGCTGGTTGTTAACAGCAGGGAGGTGACACGGGGCTGGATCCAGGCGGTTGTTGCTGCCTCCCTCCGGGAGGGGTCTTTCCCCCCGTCTTAAAGGCGGCGGTGGTGAGACCCCTCCTGAAGAAACCATCTTTGGATCCAGCCGTTCTTAACAACTATCGTCCAGTCTCCAACCTCCCTTTTGTGCCAGTTATCTTGATCCATTCCAGTCTGGCTTCAGGCCTGGCTACAGCACAGAAACCGCTTTGGTCGCATTGACTGACGATCTCTGGAGAGCCAGGGATGGAGGCCATGCCTCCATCCTGGTGCTCCTTGACCTCTCTGCGGCTTTCGATACCATCGACCATGGTATCCTCCTGCGACGACTGCGGGAGGTGGGGGTGGGAGGCACTGTTTTACGGTGGTTCTCCTCTTACCTCTCGGACAGGTCTCAGTCGGTGTTAGTCGGAGGGCAGAGATCGACCCCTAGGCCCCTAACATATGGGGTGCCACAGGGTTCGGTCCTGTCCCCCCTACTTTTTAATATCTACATGAAACCGCTGGGCGAGATCATTCGACGGCACGGGATAAAATACCATCAGTATGCGGACGATACACAGTTGTATCTGTCCGCCCCGTGCCAACTCAATGAAGTGATGGACGTGATGAGCCAGGGCCTTGAGGCTGTTAGAGACTGGATGGGGGTTAACAAGCTTGTACTCAATCCAGATAAGACCGAGTCGCTGCTGTGCTTCCCTCCCAATAATTGGCCAAGTGTTCCATCTCTCAGGCTGGGGGGTCAAATACTACGCCCCTCAGATAGGGTCTGCAACTTGGGAGTCCTCCTGGACCCACAGCTGACTTTCGAACACCATTTGTCAGCTGTGACCAGGGGGGCATTTGCCCAGGTTCGCCTGGTGCACCAGTTGCGTCCCTACCTGAACCGGGAGGCTCTCACAACAGTCACTCGTGCCCTTGTGACCTCTAGGCTGGAGTACTGCAATGTGCTCTACATGGGGCTGCCCTTGAAGAGTATTCGGCGACTTCAGCTGGTCCAGAATGCAGCCGCGCGAGCGATCGTGGGTGCACCTCGTTTCACCCACGTAACACCTATCCTCCGCGAGCTGCACTGGCTGCCTGTTGATCTCCGGGTGCGCTTCAAGGTGCTTGTTGTCACCTACAAAGCCCTTCATGGTATTGGATCTGGATACTTGAGAGACCGCCTACTGCCAATTACCTCCACTAGGCCAATAAGATCCCATAGATTAGGCCTCCTCCGAATTCCATCAGCCGGTCAATGTCGACTGGCAACTACCCGGAGGAGAGCCTTCTCGGTGGCTGCTCCGACCCTATGGAATGAACTCCCCGTGGAGATTCGTACCCTCACCACCCTCCAGACCTTCCGCATAGCCCTTAAAACCTGGCTGTCCCGACAAGCCTGGGGCTAAGATTTCAACCCCACCCGAATAGTATGACTGTTGTGTTTTTTAACGATGTACTGTTTTATGTGTGTATTTTTGTCTTGTACTCCCCTCCCCCTTGGATTGTGAGCCACCCTGAGTCCCCCCAGGGAAAAGGGCGGCATATAAATAAAGTAATCCTAATCCTAATCCTCGTGGGGGCTGTCCTGGAAAGAAGCAAAGGTCTGGTCTGTAGTGCATCTGCCAGCGAAAACAGACCTTGGGAGAGCTGCGTGTAGCCCTCCCAAGCTGTTTTTGCTGGCAGAGGGTTGTAGGATCCATCGCGGGTGAAAATGGAACTCGTGCGGTCCACGGGCGGTATTCCCAAGCTCTTTTTCACTGGCAGAAAGTTGCAGGAGGCCATTACAGCCAAAACAGAGTTTGAGGGACCGTTATTGCTGGCAGAGTACTCGGACCATCACAGGTGCCCCCGACATGAGTGATGTCGAGCTGGCCATGCCCCCCCGGCCATGCTCCCTCCTCCCAAGGTCAAACATAACCCTGGAATGGCCCTCAATAAAATCTATTTTGACACCCTTGGTTTAGAAGTGCTTTATTGTGACTTGTTTCCTTAAAATGTTGAAACAAATTGAAACTATAAAACAGTTAATATGCATTAATGTTAATCTGTTTAGTAGTAAACTTCATTCTCTGGTAATCTGAGTAACATTATATTCTACATCAAAACATGTTTGCATTTATTTACTTCATTCTCTGATAAGCATGCAGTTAAGAAGGAATTTATTAGGATATGTAATTCTCATTTTTGTTAAAGTAGCAAAAGAAATAATAGAAACTAAAAACAAATGTAATGAGTTTGTATGCATTTACAAATTATCAGTGAACTCTTAATGAATGATGAAAAAGAAATAAAATGTCTTTAGATATTTTCAAGACGTTGCATGCTGATGGTAAAACTGATGGCCAATTATAGCTCAATCTTTGGTGGCATTCTTCACTGCCCTGGTTCAAAATTTTAATTAGTAAATTACTTCCTTATGCAGCAAGGAAGCTACACAAGCAACTAACAACTCCATTACTAGGCTTCCATCAAACAACTCTTTTCAGAGAAAGGTCATAATGAATTAATTGTGTCCTGAAGATTTCTTTCATATGCTTTCCACATTGACATATTAAAATATCATACAGTAATTATTCACCATGCCCTATTTTATTTTATTCAGTTCCTGGGATTGAAAAACGTGTGTGGCCCATTAACATAGATACTAATACATTGTGTTATCACTGGTGAAATTGACCTTGAAAGATGTAAATATTTTTTTCAAAAAAGTTGGTTAACTGTTTTACATTTGGTTTATTTCTACTTTTTAAAAATAGATACACCATGAGCTACATTTGTATGAAAAAGAACAATATTATGTGGAAGGTGGAAGTGCTTTCAGCATCTTTCAGGTACAGTTGCATATTATATAGCTGTTAATTTTCATGTTCCCCGGTGTGTTTGGTTCCTGAAGGAATATGAAAGTCTCCATCTTTCTCTATTTCACACACATACATGCACACATAAAGAGCTTCCCCATAAAGTAGTATCATAGAAACATAGAAAAGAGACCTTGGAGCAGTGGTAGTCAACCTGGTCCCTACCGCCCACTAGTGGGCGTTCCAGCTTTCATGGTGGGCAGTAGGGGTTTGCTGTAACTCTGCTTTATAAATTTTATAAAGTAAAGTTACTTCCCTACTTTATAAATCACCATTACTGTGGAACCGGTGGGCAGTTAGAAAATTTTAATACTACCAAAAATGCAAAAGTGGGCGGTAGGTATAAAAAGGTTGACTACCCCTGCCTTGGAGGGTCTTTTAGTCTACCCTATCCCCCCCCCCAAGCCAGGAGACCTTATTCTATCCGAGACAGATGGCCGTCCAATCTTTTCTTGAAAACCACCAGTGATGGAGCATCCCCAATTCCGGGAGGGAAGCTATTCCATTGATTAATTGCTTCCACTATCCAGAACTTTCTCCTTAGTTCTAGGTAAGGTCTCGCTTTAATGACCTTTCATCCATTGCTTCTTGTCCTGCCCTCAGGTGCTTTTGAGAATAAGTCAATCCCCTTCTCTCCGTGATTGCCCCTCAAGTACTGGAAGACAGCTATCATGTCACTTCCAATTCTGTGTATACATGTACAGGTTTTTCTCCCCCCTGTGTGCTCTAAAATAACATTTTGAAAAATAATTAAAATGTATATATTTATTTATTGAATTTATGTGCTGCCCATCTCATGATCTGAAGCGATTCTGGGCAGCATATACAGATGTGTTGCATGCCATTAAACTGAAAAAACCTTTTATGTACTGCATTCAGAATAACAATCTCTGGATATGGACTGATGCCAACCTTTCACACCATAAGAACTATGAAGATTGTAAGTAAAGACATGTCAAGAAATGAATCCAGCATTTCTTGGGTAGATACCTACTTGACTTTCCAACCTCCACTTCTTCTTTACCTGCCTCAGAAAAAAAAGGCCTTTCTTTTATTCTGTTTAATTACTCCCCTGTCATATACTTTTTGATCTCAAAGGAGATCAAAAATTATCTTTCCCTAATACGAATTACTCTTTAGTCCATTCAGTAGTGAAGATGACAGAATCAAAGGCAGATTGAATATTCAGCTAAGGATAACTTTGTTTGAAATAAAATTTGGTATAGTAGGTAAACCAGTTTGATTTAGTGGTTGAAGCATCAGACTAGAAACCTGAGGTAGTTCTGCCTTAGACATGAAAGTCCACTGGGTGGATTTGGGCTAGTCACTCTCTCTCTCTACCCAACTCACCTCATGGGGCTGTTGTGGGAAACATAGGAAGAGGAAGGAGTATTCTGTATGTTCACACTTTCAGTTCCTTATAAAATAACAAAGGTGGGATAAAACAATTCTAACAAATAAAAAATATAGTCACAAAACTAGATTAAATCCATATATTCTTATTTACACATTATGTTGAAAGAGAGGAAAAGAAAGAGTAGGATGGATTCCTTATCTACTGTGCAAATCTCTTGTCCCTTCTAACCATCAGTGGAGGGTTTTTAGCACATTAAGGTCTTCAACCGTTTTTTTCTAAACTTTCCTGTTTGTAGCCATACAAACCCGATGAATATTGGATTCATGCAAGTTCCTTCTAAAGCAGCTTTATTTCCTCACAGAAAAAAAAAACTGTGCAATCATAGTACTGCTTTTATGTTACTCAAGGTTTCCCTCTATTATTTCTTCAAGATCTTCCTTCAGCTCACTGCAGATCTTTTTTTTTTTGCTGATCTCTGCAAATCTGATCTTAGGGCTATGATTTCAGTTCCCTCAAAGTGCCCTCCGTCTCTCAATTTCTTCTGGTTTTCTTCTGATGGTCTACTACCCCCTCCTTGTGTTTGCTGCTTCTTATGTTCTGTTGCCTTCCAAAGCAAATCTCAACAGTGGATCAGTAGATTAGTTCTTTGGTTCTTTGTAGATTTTTAATGTAAAAAGTATAGGAAAGAATCAAACAATGTTTGGGATGGGAAGAAGATGAGATTGAGCTTTCCAAAATACATGAGATCACCATTTTTTTTAAAAAAAACTAGGCATTCTACAGTTTGACAGGCCCTTTTAAGAATGGAGACTTTGGCCTGGTTATGTTTTATTTATTTATATTTATATTTATATATTTTTATATTTATATATAAATGTATATATTTATGTATATATATAATACATAAATAAATAAATAAATATAAATTTGGCAAAAGTTATAAAAATATGAGAAACTCCTCAGCTTGGGTGCAAGTTTCAGAAAATAAGAGTTTGTACAGAAGATTTTTCCTGGGAAAAGATTAATGCTAGTCCGTCATTGTTCTAGATGAACAATGAATCTGTTGAATTGAACTGTGAATCACACAGGAAGATGCACATCTTTTCCAAATGCTGTAAATAGACAAAGCAGGCAGGCAGACAAAAAACTTTTAATCTCATCTGTTGAGATTAAAATTGAGCCGAGGTGGCGCAGCGGTTAGAGTGCAGTACTACAGGTTACTTCTGCTGCCTGCTGGCTGCCTGAAATTTGGCAGTTCAAATCTCACCAAGCTCAAGGTTGTCTCAGCCTTCCATTCTTCCCAGGTCGGTAAAATGAGGACCCAGATTGTTGGGGGCAATATGCTGACTCTGTAAACTGCTTAGAGAGGGTTGTAAAGAACCGTGAAGCGGTATATAAGTCTAAGTGCTATTGCTATCCTACATTTGATTTGTCAAATAGCTTTTTATTTAGCTATTTACTGGTTCTTACCCTGCTTATTTTCTTAAGAGACTAGTAGGCATCAGTTTATATTTTCTAGTACATATTCTGACGCGTTAATGTAGGGGTGTCAAACTCAATTTCTTTGAGGGTCACATCATGGTTGTGTTTGACCTCAGGAGCCGGGTTAGACGTGAACAGCTTGACGTCAGTCATGTTGGTGACCTGGAGTGGACTCTGCTAGCGAAAATGGCCCCCAAGCTCCGTTTTCAGCTGTGATGGCCTCCTGCCACCCTCTGCCAGCGAAAATGGAGCTGCATGCGATGTCGTTGAGCTCTGTTTTCCCTGGCAGAGGGCGGCAAGACGCCATCACAGCCAAAAATGAACCTGGGAGGGCCATGTGCGGCCCTCCCGAGCTCCATTTTCAGTGGAAGAGGCACCAGAGGCCAGTCCTTTGCTGGCTCTAGGGTAGCCCCGCGGGCTGGATCCAGTTCCCAGGCCTTGAGTTTCGTACTCCTGAGCTAATGAAGTAGACACAGTATAGTGAAAGCTCTTTGCATAAAACGTGACAAAGGAAATTTTGGTTCAATTAATTTTTAAAAGTTTGCTCTCCAACTCTTTGTATTGTTTTAATTATTAAAGTACTTTTCAGAACAACATGAGACATGTTGCTGGGTAGGTGTGGGAACAGAAAACGGGGAAAATTGAGAAAACCCAAGCCCCCTTTAATCAGTGGTATCTCATTATACATCTGGGGAAGTTGGGATGGAACAAGCCATTCTTGTGACAGAAATTAAACTATCTGACCCAATTTAAGCGGTTCTTTTGCATCCAAAACCTTCACTCTATTCTTTTCTTGTTAGCATGGTTGGGGAAGTATGATGCTTCTTCTGACATGGATAAGCTACCTGTAGCCTATGAAGGTAACCCAGCATTGTATGACAGTGATCTCCATGTGAGGAAGAATTTTCCAGAGACTTGGCTTTGGCAAGAAATAATGACAAGGTATAAACTTGTGTGAAGATGGATTTCTTCATTTTCCCTTACAGATAATCATAAATGTTTTTGGGACTTCCAGGGAAGAAATTGTGAATTCAGGACAGTTCTGCTAAAAGTGGATTGAAGGCCTGGCAAATAGAAAAATTCTTAATTTGGTAACTTTATAGTGAAGGTATCTATCAGTTTCTGAAGAGCAAAAAGTGATTATGTTGCCTTCTGTTCCCTCCTCACTTACAGAGTGACCTTAGGGCCCATTTGTCTGGTTTTTATCTGACACCCACTTGTATCCTTTGCCACCTTAAGTGGACCTGTTTGTTTTGGCTTGAGTGCTTTAGTTGGTTGCAAGCAGAGGTGGGTTCCTACCAGTTCGCACCTATTCGGTAGAACCGGTTCGTCAAATCTACCGAACTGGTTAGAAGAGGTTCCACCAGTGGACCCGGAAAGCAGGCCACACCTACAGAAGAGGTTCCAAATTTTTTTGAAACCCACCACTGGAGGAGAGAGATACAGAGAGAGAGAGAGAGAGAGAGAGAGAGAGAGAGAGAGAGACAGACAGACAGACAGACAGACAGACAGACAGACAGACACAGAGAGAGAAGCACATAGAAGAGACACAGAGGGAGGGAGGGACGGAGGGAGAGAGAGGCAAAGAAACACAAACACACTCACACACACACACAGACAGACTCACACAGAGAGAGAAAGAGAAAGGAAGAAAAAAAGAAAGAAAGAAAGAAAGAAAGAAAAAAAGAAAGAAAAAGTGAGAGAGAGATGAAAGAAAAAAAGAAAAAAGGGACAGAGAGACAAAAGGAAGGAAAGAGAGAGAGAGAGATAGAGAGAACACATGGCCGGCAATCCACTCCCACACAGGAGGCCACACCCACAGAGTAGGTTCAAAAAATTTTTGAAACCCACCACTGGTTGCAAGCTAACCTCATCAGCTTATTGGTTATTTTGCAGATGAAGGAATGGCTTTTCATTTGAGTTCTGACTTTGTTTCAATATTTGCATTAAGTGAACAGAATTAAATACATTTTATTAAAGAGTTTAAAAATACAGGTAGTTGAATCTTGATTTTATCATTCAGCAACTGTTTGAAATTATGATGGCACTGATTGAAGGGTGATTACAACTGGTCCTCAGTTCTAGCGGTCCCGGCACACCCCATGGTCACATGATCACGATGTGAGCACTTGACAACCAGGTTGCACTTAGGATTGGTCGCAGTGACCCACAATCATGTGACTGCCATTTGTGACTCTTCCTGGGGGCTTTTCCAGAAAGTCAATACGAAAGCTAGAAGGGAAGGTCACAAGCTATTGAGGTAAGTCTCTTTTCCACAAATGCAACCTCTCCCAGGACCACCATCCTGCAGTCTCCTTATGAGAAGCAATCATTTGGAACCCAGATGGACAATCTCCTTCTTTAATTATCTGAATAGGTTCTGTGGGATCAGCTTGTTGCCAGTTTGTTGGTCTTAGCCATGTCTCCATTCCTCTGGAGTTTTAGCTTGCCATTACCTCATCCCAAGGAAAATGAAACCTTACATATCCAAGCAAGTTGAAATCTCTAAGGAAAATGAAATCTTACTTATCCAAGTTTTATTTATTTATAGTTGATATCGGAGATTATCCCCCCCCCCTGAAAAATGGACTGTTCTATTGAAAAACAGCTAATCAAATGGCTGTTTTCCCCCAATCACCTAGCTCCCTGAATTGGATTTAAACTAAGCTGAAACCAATGGCTATTTTGTTTCATATTTCTCCAAATGCGTGACCCAACAAATGCGCGCATGTGAAAAGCATGCCGACGAAACTGCTGTGACAAAAACTGCGATGTCATGCACGCGCCCACAACAACGCGCCGACAAAACCGCGCCCACAAAAGCGCGATTTCAGTTAAGGTAAGGGTTCAGGGTTAGGGTTAGGATTATTCGGTTGTTATTACTTGTTCGTTGAAGGCGCACTTTTGTTGGCGCGCTGTTGTCAGCGCGCTTCTGCGCTCATTGTCAGCGCAATTTCGAACTTGCAGTTTTTGTCGCCATGGTTTTGTCGGTGCGATTTTGTCGAGCGCGCTTTTGTCGGCGAACCTTCCAAATGTATATATATTTCTTTGGACCAGTGTATTGTAGGAGGCAGTTTGGTGTAATGGTTAAAGCACCAGGCTAGAAACCAGGAGACCAAGAATTCTAGTCCCACCTAAGGCAAGAAACCAGCTAGATGATTTTGGGCAAGTCAAACCAGTCAGTCTCCCTCAGCCCTATGTAGAAGGTAATGAAGAACCTCTTCTGAAAAACCTTGCTGAGAAAACTCCAGGGAGTTTTCCAGATAGTTGCAAGGAATCAAAACTATCTTGAAAGCCATCATACAGATTGTGGCAAACTATAAAGTGTGTAAGAAAAAATGTCTGAATATGTAACAGATGCCTACTGGAACTTATACCCAAAAGGAGATTCTTAGATTACAATATGTTTAGAATCAAGTGTTTCTATGTCTTGTAATGTTTTCAACTCTCCAAAATATATATATATGTGACAGTTACCTTCATACTGGGAGACATGAATGGATTTTTGGATCTACCGTGAGCGTAGTGCAAATTCCTTACTATTCCTGTAAAAAAGTAACTTAATTAAACAAAACAAGATTCCTATACCAGGAAAGTTAATCTAGATTTGCTGTTCCTTTTATTCTGTTTTTTCCTCATCTTTAGATCTACTGAAGCAACAATAAATGTTACTGTTCCTGATACCATTACATCCTGGGTAGCCAGCGCATTTATAATATCTGAAAATCTTGGATTGGGTGTGATGAAAATACCCATTGAGGTAATAAATCATTGAGCTGATTCGGCTCATTTGTTGTGAAAATAAGAATTAACAAACACGTATTGAAGTTCATATTTAGTAGCATAGCTTCTGTTCAGCAGTTCTTTGAAGTCTCTTGGTCATTCATTTGTTTTTTTATATAAATATTTCTAAACAACTTATCATCAACATTTTATATCAGGATAGTTTATTTTAATACCATAAAAATCAAACCCAAATGAAACTGAAAATACAATATTTGTTGTCTATGAACATAGCAGCCTTAAAATAAGATGATTTTCAGATGTTACATTTTAGCATAAGATATGTAGAAGCTGGGACCTTTTTAGCATCTTTCCAATAATTGAAAGATTAATTTGCATGTGCCAATGACACATGGAGGACAGAATCATGATAGAGAAAATTCACATAAGTGAAACTCAATCATATTGAAATAGTGAGAGCTCCAGTCATATCGGAGGAGAGCCTTCTCTGTTGCGGCTCCGACACTATGGAACAATCTCCCCGTGGAGATTCGTACCCTCACCACCGTCCAGGCCTTCCGCACAGCCCTCAAGAACTGGCTAGCCCGTCAGGCCTGGGGATAATCTTATTTTTGCCCCTCCCGAATGCTGAGTGAATGTTGAGTTTTACTGTCTAATTTATTTTTGTGCACATTTCCTTTGTATTGTCCTACACTCCCCTTCCTTTTTGATTGTAAGCCGCCCTGAGTCCCCTCAGGGAAAAGGGCGGCCTATAAATGTCTAATAAATCCAAATCCAAATCCATATATTAATGGTATCAGGTAGTTGGGCACAACAACTTTTCTGCTTTTTATAGATTATAAACTTTGAGCAAAGAGTGAAAAGATGCTAGCTAATTTAATGTAACATTGTTTTCAGTGCATTGGCGGTTCTGTTTTGGTGGATTTTTCAAACCTATTTCCATAGGAAATCTGTCCCAGCATACTATAGCTCAGCAAACTCTTGTCAATCTCTACTGAAATTGTAGAGATGGTCAAACCAGCGGAGGGGAGCACAGCAAATTGTTGAGAAGAGCTTTTGATATGTTGTGTCTAGAAGTCTAGAAAAGCAAAACTAGAAGTCTAGAAAAGTCTAGAAGTCTAGAAAAGCAAAACTAGTAAAACAACTAGAACATTGCAAGAGATGAACAGACTGTAGAGGGCAGTCCAATATAAGAAAAAAGGGTTGGTGAGTAAACAACCAAAGCATTTTCACAGTAAAGTTAACATTTTGTTGCCTTAAAAATAGAGAAGACTTCCTGTTCTCTGTAAGATCTGCAATATTCTATACTCTTGGCTCCTCCTCCAGGGTTTCTCAGATGACATGGAAATAGTATGGGCTTGGTGCTATGAGGCTCACACCTGGATTCTTTTAGGATAAGAATTTTAGTTTAAAATATGGAATTAATATAATAAACAACACTCAGTGTGAAGTCTTAGATTTTACTAAAGCAAAAAGTTTGTCGAGGTCCACATTTTGAATTTGCACCTACACTCACACACGTAATGAAAAAAAATATTTAGAGGCATCCTGTCATTCAATGTTTTTGGATTCAGATCTTAAAGTTTATTTTAGGATTAGATGCAAAATACTGTTAATATTTATTTAACTTATATTGGTAGATTTGTTTCAATGAGGCACTTTCAGGCTTTATTTTCAAAGGATACGCTTGGCTGCACATGCTTACAGTTGAACACCTTTTGTACATTCAAAACCAAAGTTTCACTCCGGTTTTCTCGGTGACTGATTTCATCACTGTACATTCTTGGCTTGCTTAGTTCCTATTCAGAGATTTCCATATGGTTACATCATGTTACATATTAATGTGCCTGAAAAATATTTGTATAGAAACTGAGGGTTTCACAGGCTTTAATGTATAGAGCGTTCAGTTTTAACTTGGGTAAATTATTAACAGAAATTACTTTTGTGTGGTTTAATTTTGCTTTGCTATAATCTAGTCCATCCCATTTATTTTCCTGCTAATTTCCTTGCAGATCTTTCTCTCTCAAAATCTGAGAGAGTTTGGTAGCAACTTTTAATCAGATGCACAGACTGCCATACCTGATAGAGGATTAAAATATGTAAAGATAGGGCAGGAGAAGGAAAGTGTTATGCAGATGGAGACTACACTGTGAATATAGTGTGAGTCATAGATTTTACTCAAGAGTTACATATACAGATGGGCTTCCCTCTTTGAAAGTCATCTCCCTTTAATGTTTAATAAATTTATATGCCGCCCAATCCCAAAGGACTCCGGGCGGCTTACATAAAAACAATTTAAAAAATACTAAAAATTTAAAAATAGAAAGACAGGGAAGTTAAAAGACAACATGCACTCAACCTTAATGGGGCTGGACCTCATTCAAGAGGTCAACAGCCCCAGGCCTGCCGGAATAGCCAGGCCTTAATAGACTTACGGAAGGCCGAGAGAGTGGGGAGGGTCCGGATCTCTGGGGTAGATCGTTCCATAGGGCCGGGGCAGCTACAGAGAAGGCCCTCCCCCACCAGACTCCATCACTCTCTGCTAACCCCTTGACTATCTGCTTTATGAATACATAGCGAGTCCAAATGTTAATTGGAACCTTGGAAATATGTGGGGAATCATTCTTTAATTTCAGTTCATGACTGAGATCTCATAGATCACATTATTGTTTCATATTTTGGCATGAGGAAAAAAATGTGCGATATATTCATCTTGAAGAGGTGCGTTGTAAGCACCATGACCTCACTTAGAGTACAAGTAGTGCTGAAGAGCTGCTGAACTTTAAGGAATGTAGCACTTATCTTTGCTTTTTGAGAGGGAAAGTCAGTGCCATCAGAATTGAGATGAGGTAAGGGAGCTTGTGTATGTTGTACTTATAGCAATAGCAGTAGACTTATATACCGCTTCATAGGCCTTTAAGGCCTCTCTAAGCGGTTTACAGAGAGTCAGCATATTGCCCCCAACAATCTGGGTCCTCATTTTACCCACCTCGGAAGGATGGAAGGCTGAGTCAACCCTGAGCCGGTGAGATTTGAACCGCTGACCTGCTGATCTAGCAGTAGCCTGCAGTGCTGCTTTTAACCACTGCGCCACCTTGGCTCGAACTTCTTATGCCTCAAACAGATATAGAAAGCACCACTTTTCAGAAAAGAAGTTGAGAAACATGGGAAATATTTTTGTAACATGGAGCACCAACTAATTCTAATCATTACCAGCTGTTTCTGCTTTAAGAGCCGAGGTGGCGCAGTGGTTAGGGTGCAGTACTGCAGGCCACTTCAGCTGACTGTTATCTGCAGTTCAGCGATTCTAATCTCACCGGCTCAAGGTTGACTCAGCCTTCCATCCTTCCGAGGTGGGTGAAATGAGGACCCAGACTGTGGGGGCGATATGCTGACTCTGTAAACCGCTTAGAGAGGGCTAAAAGCCCTATGAAGCGGTATATAAGTCTAACTGCTATTGCTACTTGATTCTTCCTATTTTTGATGTCTGAAAATTGAGAATTTGAAGCAAGTTTATCTATCTCTTAACTAATTTATTGGGCATGCATATGTCAAAGCATGCCAAATATATTTAATCTCTTCGTCTTTTTAAGTACAATGTAAAGCTAGGACATATTTTATAATCCTTTTCTCAGAATTTTCCATTTTCTCAGGAAAAACTCTTCAAAAATAGGGTAGTGTTATCTTCTCTTAATTCTTAATTAATAAATAGTACCCCACAATAGTTTAATAATGCATAACTTTTGTTTTTCAGTTACAAGTCTTCCAGCCCTTTTTTGTTTCTTTAAACCTTCCTCCTAGTGTCATAAGAGGAGAACAATTTATATTGGAAGTAAATATCTTCAATTACTTGAAAGAAAGCACTGAGGTAAACATATTGAAACTTTGTTTATGTACATGCATACATACATATACTGCTTTTTATTGCATTTTCTTTGCTATTACCACTCCAGGTTAATTTCAGTCTGATTGATTTTTTTATACTTACTAACTATAAAGTAAGTATTATTAAGTATAGTTACCCGCCTAGTTTAAAAGAAAATACGAACATAGTTATGCTTATGCATATATTAGGAGTTTTGCATCAATCCGATGATTTAGTTTGGAGGCAGATATGGAAAACAGCTTGGTTTTTACTCATAGGCCACGCAGTTCAAGTACTCCTTCTCATCAGATCCTTGACTTGAGAAGTTGGGAATAGAGATCCAATTGGGTGGGTTGATTAAAAAAAAGATCAGTTTTGCTTCTGCTCTTCTGAAAGAGCTCAGTAACGCACTTCAAAATCCTTCTAAGATAAGCAGAACTGAAGATGAGCACAGGGATGTGAACAAAGGAAGTTTCCCTTCCCCAATATATTGCCGCTTGAGAGTTAAACCAGATAAACCGCTCCTTTGTAATTATTAGTCGTTCCGATCCCCACTCTACTATTCATTTTGTCATTTTACTGTAAGTTCTATCTTACCTCAAAAATATTGAATTACAACTGAAGCTTTAGTGAGGCTCAAATTGTTTTGGCCACTTCATGCTGCAATGTTGTGGCCAAGGTCTCGTGATTCTGCACATATCCTTTATATCTATCAGTCAGTGGTGGGTTTCAAAAACTGTTCGAACCTACTCTGTGGGTGTGGCCTCCTTTGTGGGAGTGGCTTGCCACCCATGTGACTGGATGGGAGTGGCTTGCCCCCCATGTGACCGGATATGAAGATGCCGACGACACTTGTCAGAACCACCTTAAATTACCTCACACACAGCACTGGCATGCATAAGAATATGATGTAAACTTGTTTTTTAAAAGGCATCTTTGGTTTGCGTTAAAACAACTTCAACACACACAATGTTCTGATTGCACCACAAACGCAGTAGTCATCCTTACCTTTCACAGAGGCACTGAGTTTTATAAATATGAGCATGATAGTGTAGAATAATCATATCCAAGGACCAGTGGTGGGTTTCAAAAAATTTTGGAACCTCTTCTGTAGGTGTGGCCTGCTTTCCGGGTCCACTGGTGGGACCTCTTCTAACCGGTTCGGTAGATTTGACGAACCGGTTCTACCGAATAGGTGCGAACTGGTAGGAACCCACCTCTGCTATCAGTGTTTTGGTAGGAGCATTTTTATGTTCTGCCAAGTTTAGGAACTTCCAGTTGTAATTCTGTATATATTTTTTTGTTTCCGGAGGGAGTTTTCCTCTGATACCTTGTTTTCTTTCTCTCTTTTCAAAATATGGTTTCACTCTTCTATTCATTCCCCCAGCTCCAATGCTGTAGTTATAGTGTTAACTATTAGTGCTAGTAGAATAAAACGTTAACTAACCACTTCTGTTTTGTAGGTGAGAGTTACCCTTGATACGAGTGATAGCTTTGAGATTTTTAATCTCTCTAATGATATAAATGCCATTGGAAACCAACATATTGTTTGGATACCAAGTGAAGCTGGGAAGACTGTCTTCTTTCCGATTATGCCAAAGCAGATTGGAGAAATCCCCATCAGAGTGACTGCAATATCACCCATTGCTTCAGATGCTATTCTCCAGAGACTATTAGTGAAGGTAATTTAAAGGAGCCATATTTCAAGAATCTTTTTCTGGGATAGCTGAGAAGCTTTTACCCAAGTCCCATTTTGATCATTTTTAAAAGCATCTATGGATCATTCACAAAGAAGTAAGACAATCTCATAATAAAATACTGAAGAAAATGAGGCTGGAGTTGTCTTGAAGCTGAGGGGGTGGTTTGAAGTGAGGTCTAATAAACCAGCTTCACAGTTTTTAGATAAATTTCCTATAGACTTTATTAAGTAAGGCAGGATTTCTGGTTTGCCAAATGAGGTTATGGCAGACATATTGAAATCTATTTTCCAGTTCCTGATACAGACCGTGAGTGACTGGACAAAGCCACACTTATATATAAGATTCAGTTGTGATGAAATCTTTCAGGCTTCTGAAACAGGAGCACATGAAGAAGATGCTTACTTTTGCAATATTTTTCATTTGCTCTGTAAGATGAAAAATCTTGAATGTGATTCTTAGCACTCCTTCAGAAATTGTTGAATTGTACCTTTTAATAGACATAATTAAAAGGGATGAAAGAATTGATACTATTAAATTACAGGAACTTTAATTTGTGTGTTGGCTCGCTGTGTTCAGAATATATTCCCCCTTCCCCACAGTCACTCAAAAACTCTGTGAACTGTATGAAATTTTGTGCTGATTACCAGGCTTCAGAAACGGCCTGGAGCAATTCGTAGAAGAATGAGAATCAATGGCTAATATGGTCCTTGACAAACAATCATTTGTTTAGTGACCATTTGAAGTTACAGTGGAACCGAAAAAAGTGACTTACAAGCTGTCCTAGGGTCTACAACTCTTGTAGAATCCCAATGGAGACACGATCAAAATTCAGATGCTTGGAACTGGTGTGTATTTACACAAGCAATTATTGTTTACATGTGTAATACTTGTTTATTTTTAATAGGCTGAAGGATTAGAACAAAGAGACAGTTCTTTTGGACTTATCCAAAAGAACTAACCTTACGGAAATTTTGAATTTCAATTTCCCCTCTGATGTAGTTCCTGGCAGTGAAAGAGTGCAAGTTACAGTTACTGGTAAGCATAACTGTATTTCTTCAGAATACAGTTTTAGACCTATCTAATTGCTGGCTGAATCATCATGTTAGTTATTTAATTATATATTTAGTTATTAGTGTTATGAGCCGAGGTGGCGCAGTGGTTAAATGCAGCACTGCAGGCTACTTCAGCTGACTGCAGTTCTGCAGTTCGGCTGTTCAAATCTCACCGGCTCAGGGTTGACTCAGCCTTCCATCTTTCCGAGGTGGGTAAAATGAGGATCCGGATTGTTGTTGGGGGCAATATGCTGACTCTGTAAACCGCTTAGAGGGGGCTGAAAGCCCTAGGAAGCGGTATATAAGTCTAACTGCTATTGCTATTGCTTGTGTGTGTGTGTGTGTGTGTGTGTATTATGGATGGAAAAGTGATAATTCTTGAGGTACTTTTATACATATCAATTTATGTAACTGGTTTATTGCATTATCTTTTTTTTACTAACACTAACGTGCTCTGTTTCTCTGAAAGTAAGTCCTCCCTGAAAATATTGCAACACAGAAGCAGCCATGAGGTGACCATGCTCGCTGCTTCCTTCACCTCAAAAATAATAAGACCTTCCCGAAAATAAGGCCAAGTGCTTATTTCGGGAGTCAAAATAAAATAAGAACCTGTCTTATTTTCGGGGAAACATGGTAATTGTCTTGCTTAAATTAACATGCCATTCTTTATCTGCTGCATATGATGAATATCTTTTTTATTGATATTAATTTTGTTTGCAGATTTGAAAAAAAAAAGAATTATGATGCTGATGTCATCTAATCTTGGTCTAATCTTCCATGGTTGAATGTCAGTACCATAATGGAGGATTTCTATATTATCCTAGCCTTACCGAATTGACATGTAAATTTCGCAATTCACACAATTCTCAGTAACAACCACATGTTACTGAAAATTGAAGTCTAAACATTAAGAGACTAGTTCATTTGGGCATGCCTATAATTAAAATATGTTTTCATAGTAATACTTACATTGATCTTGATCCTAAAAACAAGCTAGCTGGTTGAGATAATTGGTTAAAAAGTTTGTTATAGATTATTTTAATTTCTCCCCACTTTGGTCTTCCTTTACATGTTTACTTACTGTTAGTGTTGCCCCTTCCATCACTGACTTGCAAATTTTATCTTTCAGGTCATACACTTAGTTCCTCTATTAGTGGTTTGGAGTCACTGGTCAAGATGCCTTATGGTTGTGGGGAACAAAACATGATTAACTTTGCACCTAATATTTATATTCTGGATTATTTGAGTAAAACAGGCAACCTCCAAACCCAATTCAAATCAAAAATTGTGTCTTATATGAGAGAAGGTAGGGATATGTTTGGATAACAAATATTGCAATTCAATGTGAATTCTTTTGAAAGCATTTGTTGACCAGCTGTTCATTCTTAAAGGAGGTTTTGTTTGAGAGAAGCTGTAACACTACTGTAGCATGCATATTAGAGACCTACCTTAGGAATCTGGTTCCATATAGTTGTTTCATTTTTGTATTGTTATGAAGTTAACAGTCCATATGATTTGCAGATGTCCCTGGACTACATAATTGCCTTTTGAATACAACTGGCCCAGAACGATCTCCCCATGGAGATTTGGACCCTCACCACCCTTCAGGCTTTCCGTAAAACCGTTAAGACCTGGCTGTTCCAGCAGGCCTGGGGCTGTTGAGTTCCATCCCCTACTCGAATTGGTGCGCTTGTTGAGACCTTTTAAATTGTTTTGTATTGTTGTTTGTTTCTGTTGCCTTCCCTTTTGTATTGTCCCCCCCCCCCTTCCCTTGGTTTTTTTAGCCGCCCTGAGTCCCTCGGGAATAGGGCGGCATACAAGTTGAATAAAACCTAAACCTAAACCTAAAACATTTTAAATTGAAGTTTAAATTAGTTTAAATTTGGTAATATCATACCAGGAGTAACTATATTTAGACTGACGCCCCAGATCAGCCTCCCACAAAGATAGAACAAAGGCTGCCAACCATAGAAACAGTTTTGTTTGCTTTGTTGAACTCCATGGGTTACATTTCGCCTGACATTTGAACTTTGGCTACTCCAAAGTTGCACAGTTACTTTAAAAAACGATGAACATCTGTTTTTTAAAAACCTCTTTGAAGTCTGCAAGCAGTCTGTCACCCCCTGTAGATTGATTTATTTTGCCATGGTTTTGTTAAAATTCTCCAAACATTAGTTTTATTAAAGTTATTTAAAATGAGTCATAGTATGCTAAATTGAAATTCAGTAATTATTGTTTCACTTAAACATTACCTGGTTTGGGGTTTAATATTCTTTGAGAACATTCAAATAATAATTCATGTTCTTTGAATTCTTTTCTAGACAAAACAGAAACGGTCTTTAATTTTAAAAACAAGTATTCAACTTTGCATTGTTGGCTGATAATAGTAACAGTAATGGTTATTTTGTTATTATTGGTACAGTACAGTGGTGGGATTCAATTTTTTTTACTATAGGTTCTGTGGCGTGGCTTGGTGGGAGTGGCAGGGGAAGGATATGTAAAATACCCATTCCCTCCCCACTCCAGTGGAAGGTTACCACAAAATCCTAATTTCCTCTCGATCAGCTGGGACTCGGGAGGCAGCGAATAGATGGAGGCAGGGCCAGTCAGAAGTGGTATTTACCAGTTTTCTGAACTATTCCAAATTTCCGCTACTGGTTCTCCAGAACTGGTCAGAACCTGCTGAATACCACCTCTGGTAGAGTAGTAGTATTTAATTTCTTTCTATTTCTCGTTTTAAGGCTGATACTTAATTGTGAATTATGTATATAAAATACAATAGTGGACAACCAATATAGCTTAAATTTTATATTACATACCCACATTCCTGAAAAGGTTTTGCTAAATAATAATTTAAGCGTTATTATCTAACTTGGTTCACCGACAAATGTGCACTTGACAAAAGCACGCTGATGAAACCGTGGGGGAGAAAACCGCAAATTCAAAATTGCGCTGACGAATGAGCGCAGAAGCGTGCCTACAACAGCGCGCCGACAGAAGCGCACTCTAAACCTAACCCTAAACCTATCCCTAAACCTAACCCTAAACCTAACCCTTACCCTTACCCTTACCCTAACCCTTACCTTAACCGTAATCGCGCTTCTGTCGGTGCTCTTTTGTTTGCATGCCTTTGTGGGCGTGCTGTCGATGTCGCGGTTTTGTCGGTGCGCTGTTGTCAGGCGCGCTGTTGTCGGGCGCGCTGTTGTCGGGCGCGCATTTGTCGGGTCACGATCTAACTCTTCCTTCCATACGTTCACCAGCTTTTTTACAAATTTGGCTTTATGTTTCTTCACAGGCCTATTCATTCTCCTATTACTTACGGCCTGTTGGCCATCTTTCAATATCTTACCTGTAGACTTTTCATTGTCTGAAATGGTGCCGTTGATATTCTCTGGCAAAATGACCACTTTGGGATAGTATTGCTTCACATTACTTTCAGGTTTTATGAAGTTAATAGAGGAAATAGTAGGTCTTTACCTCCCAAAGCCTCTCTGTTCCCATTCTCACCCTTAATCCCTTAAATGCCCTTTCTGAGGATATTACATTCAGAAGGTTGGGAACTGAATTTTAGTCTCCAGCTCTCAGAAGTTGCCTGTCTCTGTATTATGTTGTTTATACTTCATAATGGGAACATATAAACAGTGTTGGAGTAAATTGAATCCGTGTGGATTTTAGCAGATTAGGCTATTAGCTTCAGTGCGGGATAAATCTTTCAGAACAGCATCTCCTGACAATGCAGGCTGCTTAGTTTTTTTCAATACGCTTCTCATATTTCATTGGTTCAGGTTATCAAAGAGAGCTTCTCTATAAAAGATTTGATGGTTCTTTCAGTGCCTTTGGAAACAGTGATCCCTCTGGGAGTACATGGTGAGTATTTATATTGTTGCACAGTACCCAATATGTAGTTTTCATAATTTATTTTATTATAGGTAAAGGTTCCCCTTGCACATATGTGCTAGTCATTCCTGACTCTAGGGGGCGGTGCTCATCTCCGTTTCAAAGCTGAATAGCCAGCACTGTCCAAAGACGTACTCCGTGGTCATGTGGCCGGCATGACTAAATGCCGAAGGCGCACAGAGCACTGTTACCTTCCCACCAAAGTGGTCCCTATTTTTCTATTTGCATTTTTACTTGCTTTCAAACTGCTAGGTTGGCAGAAGCTGGGACAAGTAACGGGAGCTCACTTCATTACGTGGCGCTAGGGATTCGAACCGCCAACCTTTCTGATCGACAAGCTTGGCATCTTAGCCACTGAAGCACCGCGTCCCTTTTTTAAAAATTATAACTTATTACAAATTCACATAATAAAATGGGCTGTATAGGCCTTTGAGATCTATTTTCTCCAAATGAAAAACCTTGCTGGCTGGGGAATTCTGGGCCCAGGTTGAGAAACACTGATCTAAATCAATCGTTTAATAAAAAGAATTAGTTTGGGCAAACATGTTTAACTGTATACTTTCATTATACTTTCATTCTAGGTTATCAGCTTTTGTATTAAGAAGTTTCATTCAAGCACAATCATACATTGATATTGATCCATATATCCCAAAGAGAACAGCTGCTTGGATCCTCAGTCATCAGAAATTCAATGGAGAATTTGAGGAGCCTGGACGAGTTCTACATACCGAGCTTCAAGGAGGAACTAGCGATTCTGTTTCACGGACAGCTTATATCTTGACTGCTCTATTAGAATATCAGTTCAATGAGGTAGTAATGATAGTGATCTTAATGTATTTGAAATAAATTACCGTCAAGCTGTTTACATTATAGGCTAGTGCTTTAAATCAGGATAATGCCAAAGAATGCATTTGAAGTTGCAGTATTCTCAGTCAGGCAACCAATCCTTTTTTTCCACAATCTGATTTCTTGCAGATGTGTTGGATTACACATCTGATTAGTTTTATGGGAATACGGGTGTATAAGAACATCTGCTGAGTAGAGGAAGGGTAATCTATATTGATTGCCAAAAGCTCATGGATTTAGTCAGGAGTTATTTCCAGTTCTACTTCAAAAAGGCCAGGAATTGAATCTGGGACCTCTTATACTAGCATATTATGTCTTGCTCTTCTCAAATGAGGCTTTATCTTTGCAGAACAGTATTCTGCTTGATTAATGGTGAGATTAATTAACACTTGTGCAGAAATGGGGAGCTTTTTGTTTGGGTGGGGGACTTTATCTTTTACAAAGTGGAATAGGGCAGGAAAGTTTTTTGCAACATGAATTGACTTTTGTTTCCTAAAGAGTCACACTCCTAGTAGGTAAATATCTTTTCAAAAGATTTAGTAATGAAGGAGAACCTGGGCATTGATTGTTGTGCCTGCATGACATAATAGCTATAGATTCATATTTACATTTCCGAAATAATTTCTCTTTTCTTTTGTGTGGAATTAAACAACTTGGCTTGGTCCAAGATAAATATAGGTAGATGCCAGAAATAGCTAGAAGCCACAGTATTGCTATAGGCATTCTAATAAGAACAAGGTTAGTTCAAAATCCTCCAGCATCATCTCATTCTAAGTCAATAGTTACGTGCTTCATAATATTTATAGGAACTATTATTAAGGCAGTTTTTGTTCTTTAGTGCAAATCAATTTCGATGGGATTAAATGCAAAGAAACATATAAAGTGCATATGGCTTGCAGTTATCACCACCACCATAAGTAATAGTGATGTTTTTGTTAGACCCAAAATTAAAGCAGGCAGCGAAAATTGGAATTTTGAAAACCACAATATATGATCTGTTCATGACCATACTACGTTTCCTTGCTAGCTGTCTTCTGCCTTTTAAGGTTTCAGTGCAGGTAGTCCTTGCCTTGTGTCTGTAATTGAGCCCGCAATTTCGGTTGTAAATTGCGATGGTTATAAAACGAGTCATCACATAGTGCCTGATTTTATGATTTTTTTGCAGTAGTCATTAATTGAATACTGTAGCCGTTAAAGCAAACACATTTTTTGGGGGGGAAATTGGAAGTAACGTGTTTGTGGGATGCTGCAATGGCCGAAAATATGGGCCACCTGCCTAGCACCCACTTGACTATGGGGGGGGGGAGGGTACAGATGGACATTGGATTGTAAGTTCCTTTTTTGAGCTTGGTCACAACTTCAAACTTTCTATAGTCCACTCCTCCCAAGCATATTTAGAGGGTTACAGTTAGTACTGTTTTGCTCAATTCCAGTTTGCTCTGATGTTTTGCAGCTCCTCCCACATTTTAGCATGCATATATATATATATATATATATATATATATATATATATATATATATATATATATATATATATATATATATATATATATATGTTTTCTGAGGTTTTCGCGGGTGTTAGTATGTAGGTCTCTAGTTGTTCGGGTTTTCTCCCGCGTAGAATTGGAGATGTCTTGGCGACGTTTCGACAAAGTCACATTCGTCATCTTCAGGCTGCTGCTGACTACTTCAGGTTTGGTGTTTCCAGGAGTAGGAAACGATTCCAGTGTAAATTCTTTAAGTTCATTCATAGATTCTTTAGGCACATTTGTAGAGAGACGCTTCGATTTTGACCTGGGTGCCATTATAAATAAACAAATAAACAGTGCTTTCGCTCCCCTCTGTTTCCAAAAAAAACAAAAAAAATTATTTTGTTAAGGAGCGGTCTGCAGGAAGGTAAAACCGGCTACGTACATCCCCTATCAGTCACCAACGGAGAGAAATCGCCATTTTGAAGTCCGTTTAAACAAAGAAGCCTCTAAGACAAATGGTGCTGGTATTTAAGATAGTAATAAAAGCATAAATCTCACAGGAGTGGGACACGCCCGTATTAATCCTAGCTTCAACCAACTTTGCTTTGTCCTGGGGGGGGGGATCGCCTGTCTAGGGCTGCAAAAAAAAAAAGCAGCTGAGAAGAACTGGCTGGAGATAAAAGCTCCGCTCACGCTGGATCTAATCTCTGTCCACAGCCAAAAAAAAAGAGAAAGGCTGTGAATTACGAATAGACCCTAGCACACAGAGCTACTCCCTGCCCCTTTATAGCCAAAAAGGGGTGATATCTATGATCTTATTTAGATATACAGACCAGATCTCTGAGAGGAGCTCGGTTGAGCCCTCCTCGGCGACAGGCTCCGCCCCCCCGGAAGCCCGGGCTCCTTTGTTCTTAGTGGTTGAACTTGCTCCCCCCCCTGGGGCTCTGCATTGATTTTTAAAATGACCTGGCTTCCCGCAATTAAAGCAATTTCCCACCTTTGGTCCTCTGGGTTTTTGATTGTTCTGATTTACTATGAATGCATCAGCCATTAATTGTGCCTGATACGCAGCGGACCCTACCACTGAAGCCTTGCGTAGGTAATCTACCAAGGTTTTCGTGGGATCTCCCCTCAGAGGTTCCAAGACTTTTTTACAATCCTCATTAGCATTTTCAAAGGCTAGCTTTATCATCAGCTCTGTTTGAGCTACTTCATTATTAATTTCTCTATTTATTACAGTCTGCAATCTTTCCACAAAACTGCTATATGATTCCCCATTTTCTTGTCTAATAGTAGTGAAGCTAGAAGTGGCAGCAGATTTCATACCATCCAAATGTGCAAAGGCAAATACTGCAGCTTTCCCGGTTACCTTCAAACAGTTCTCGGGGATGGTCATTTGTCGTGCAAATGTGGCAAAATCTCCCCTTCCTTGTAACTGGTGAACAGTGAAATTAGCATGATCTCTTTGCAACACTTCACATCGTTCCTTAAATATGGCTTTCCATATCATTGCTTGCGTCATACTAAGGACTGTCTTTGCTAGTGTACACCATTCGCCCGGTAACAAAGCATAATTGTCAGATAAACTTGCAATTAAGCCTTGAACATATGGAGACAATAAGCCATAAGTTACTATGGCTGATTTTAAATCTTTTAAAACACTAGATGGCAAGGGAGTGAACACAGGGTTTTGTCCTGTAAAATCAACAGGAAAAGCAGCCATTAATTTTAGGTCCTCCAGTTTCACGTCCTCCCCACTTCTTTTTTTTTGCATTCCTGCAGTGAGGGGACCGAGTGAGCACTCAGTACTTTTTAAAACTGGATAAATATTAGATTTTTCTGCCTGAGGAACTTGTTGTTTGATCTCTGTTTCCTTAATTTCCTCTGCAATTTCTGTTGTTACTTTTTCATATTTAGGAGGAATATCAGGTTTTTCTGGGGTGTTGGATTTTTCTTCTTGAGGAGTTTGCTTTAAAATCTCCTCTTTGCTTTCCCTTTTCTCTCCCCCTACAGCCTTTGTTTCCTCATACTTGGGAGGGGCGGTGGGGTTTAAAGATGCTAATTCATCTGCCTGCTTTTTGGAAAGCGTGAATGTGTCTCCGTGATGAAGACAGAGAGCGGTTAAAACAGCCTTCCAGCTGATTAATATGATTGTAGGTGGTCTGGGCTCCTCGTGTAAATAGGAGCCTATTTTCGTCCATGTGTCTATATTAAGGGATCCAAATGTTGGATAACACGGACAGTTCTGCCAAATGTATCTCATTAATTCTTTAGTGTCTTTCTTTGTGGGAATTTCAGTTTTATCCTTTAATATAATTTTATGAGCTCCAATAATCTGTCCAATTTCCTTAAGGTGAGCCTTCTGCTCTCTGGACAGGGGTCCTGTTCCCTTAAGGTGGGCCTTCTGCCCCTTAGACAAACCTGTCCCCATACTTACGAAATGCGCTGAGTAAGAGATGAGGATATTGGGCACGCTGTAGGTCCGTCCGACCTGTCAGGGCCTCCCTGCGTCGCACCTCGACTGACTCCTGGCGTTGTAAAATGGATCACGTCGGGGTCACCACTTGAAAGAATGAGCTTGCATTGAGGATGCAAGCATTCTCCCAATCCGATGGACCACTCCACGAATTTCTGATTCCTAGGCTGCTTTGGCAATGAGACACACACGCACACTGCAGGCTGGGTGAAAATGGTGGTTTCTGGCTTAACCAGAACACTTTTTATTAGGAAAGTTCAAAGAAACTGGTCAGCAGTTAGTACAAACAAAGGATTTCACAGTATGTTACAAATCACTTCTTGATTACACATCCTGGCATTCCACATCCTGATAAGGAGAGCAGGGAGGAGGAACAAACGGTTTTACTGTTGCTTTGATTAGGAGAAATTAGGAGGTATAGAATTGTAAATCACACAGAGAGCTACATTAGGCATCTGGGAGTAACTGATTTGTTACACGAGGCGGCAAAAGGATGCAAGGCTAATTCTGTGTGTTTATATCTCAGATAATAGAGGCCTCTCATCCCTGTGTGTATCTGTGTATTGCTATTCACATAAACACTTGAAATGAATTCGGCTTCCTTATCTAAAAGCTTTCCCAGGACTGTTTTTTCCATATGGCTCTTGGCAAATGTTCACTGGGATCAATTCAAATAGTTTATTATTCTCTTGATCACAGCTAATCTACCTGGCCAATTATGGGGCAGATTCCCACACTTCTGTAGGTGTGGCCTGCTTTCCGGGTCCACTGGTGGGACCTCTTCTAACCGGTTCGGTAGATTTGACGAACCGGTTCTACCGAATAGGTGCGAACTGGTAGGAACCCACCTCTGGAACAGATGATATTGTCCTCAGCCGATCCCTTGCCTTCTGAAAAGGCAAAGCCCACCTGAGATTTCAAAATTGCCTCAAAATTACTGGTTTTCTTTTCCACTCTTTTTCTTGTACAAGCAGGCCTGCCTCTTGGGGCTTCATTCCATCTTATACAAATACCTCTCTTCCAAATGGCTGAAGTGTATATGACAGGATGGGTTACATCCATGTCCTCAGACTCCATTTTTTCCTTTGTTCGCCATTTTGTATTCTGTCTGCTTGTTTGTTTGAACTGACAGTTATTCTGCCAATTTTCTCCTAGCTCAAGTGAAGAGAAACTATAGTTGTGTTGTTGTTTATTATAATCTTATTGAAAGTTTTTAAAAACAACTGTAAAATTTTTAATGCAAAGTAAAAATAGAGTAAAAAAGATAGGTAGTATTTTCTCTAATCACACAGGCCAATTTGACCATCTCAGTAAGTTTGACTACTTCCAGCAACTATTACTCTGTCCTGGTTGTTGTATTTTTAAAAAAATTCAGCAGATGTTTGTGAACTGCTGGCCATTTCTTTCCTTTATTTTTTAACTGGGTGAAAATGACAAAAGTTTTACCGACATTTCTTGTTCTAGCCCAAATGAAACTATTAAGCGCAACTTAAAGATGGAAGAAAAAATAACTGGTGCTTGCTTTCCTGCCATGTTTGAGAATAGTAAAGCAACAAAATTCACCAGTTGGGAACCATGTTATACACTGAATTGAACATCTAGTCATCATTGTGGCCAAAATAGAGGAGAGGGTTGTAATTCAGAAATGGATTTCTTCCGCCAGTTTCACTTCTAGCCAAACAGCCGAAAGTTACAGTACAGAAAAACTTTACCTGTAATAGAACAAATTCTAGTTTGTTAAGTTGGTAAATGTGAAATTGATTTTGGGGCACAGATAGAATAGAATAGAATAGAATAGAATTCTTTATTGGCCAAGTGTGATTGGACACACAAGGAATTTGTCTTTGGTGCATATGTTCTCAGTGTATATAAAAAGGCAAGATACATTCAAGAATGTACAACATTTAAGGGTAGTCATAGAGTACAAATAAGCAATCAGGAAAGTATCAATAGCAATATAAATCGTAAGGATACAAGCAACAAAGTTAGTCCTGCAGTCATAAGTGGGAGGAGATGGGTGATAGGAACGATGAGAAGACTAATAGTAACAGTAATGCAGCCTTAGTGAATGCTTTGACAGTCGTGAGGGAATTATTCATCAAGCCTGATCATATGGTTTCGTAGCGGAGCATGGATATTCTTTTAGTCTTTAAATATGAGAAACTATAGGATTAAGAAGTAATTGATTTCACTCTGGTCAAAAAAAAAAAACTTTAAAAGAATAAACTCTCCAACTGTACAAAGTTGTATCCTTTTCTTCTGAGGTGAAGGCTTCTTTCTGTTTTTCTTCTTCCCAGGAGAACTAAGGTTCTGGACATCACCATCTTCTGGACTCTCCAGTTCCTGGCAGCCACGTTCTGCAGATATTGAAGTTGCAGGTTATGCTCTCTTGTCTCATTTTATTCAACAAAGACTGTTAGAAGGGTTTCCAATTATGAAATGGCTAAGCAAGCAAAGAAATCACCTGGGAGGTTATTCTTCTACACAGGTTAGAAATTATCTTAAAAAAAACAAACCTAATTATCAGGCATTTATGGAATTAATCATTAAATTTTTATACGGCCCCAGGGATATATTATTTTCATTTGAAATTTTGAACCAGGAATCTGTCAAACACTCTGTGAAATTTGATTGATGAGCTTTTCACTTAGGGCCTTCTGCATTGCCAGAAATTTATATATATCCATGATTTAAAAAAAAACAATTAGAAAACATTTCAATTCTCTAAGGAAAGCCGGCCAGAATATTCTACTCTGTGTGCATTCCAAAGACTCAGTTAATTTTCTACATGGGCCAAAGGCATGGTTGCATTTGATTCATCAATCCTATTTTAAAATGTCAGAAATCGAATTCAGGCTTGGCAAGATCTAAGTTCATATCTTTACACCAAGGCAATGTTATGGGTTATTATGCAATGGTTATACACATTGCTAAGATAAGCTTTTTTAAATGTGCTTTATTAGACAAGCAAGAGAGGCCTGATTCTGATATGATGATAAAGACCCACTGATTGAGCCAAACCAAATCAAATTATGATAAATTAAATCTGTCCTACTTCTGTAAGAGTTATTGAGTGAGCAAATGTGTGCCTTGCAAGATGAAACTATAGTTGCTGTCATGAATGAATATCTGCTGACTTTGCCCTTTTTAATAATAAAACACAATACTTAAGTGAGCGTTTGGAGTGAATATGTGAAGATTTTTTTAAAAAAAAATCTCAATGTAACCTATTGTTCCAGGATTACCAAATGACTTCCCATCTAAGTACTAGCCAGATCTGTACCTGCTTAGCTTCTGAAATCAGCCAGGCCTAGGTGCTGCTTGCTAACCTGGTTGATTTACTTACTCCATCCACATTCATATTAACAAAGACTGTTCTTTCTTCTCTGAGTAGGACACCATAGTGGCTCTGCAGGCCTTGAGTAGCTTTACTGCAGCACTTACAGCTGATTCTGTGACAGAAATAGATGTGACAGTGAGTGGATCCATGGAAGAAAATCCAACGTTTTTCCGAATTGATCATGAAAACCGTTTTGTTCTCAAGACCAAGGAGGTACTGAAGTTTTTTTTTTTTTTTTAAAAAAAGAATTCAATTTCAGGAAATTCATCTAATTTGGAATGCTTTTCTGACCATAATAAAATCTGCCATTTCTTTCAGTTTCCAGCTGCACAGCCTGTTAGAGTTACAATTTCTGCCAACGGCCATGGTCTTGCTATTTTACAGGTAGGCATATGTAGTCATTTTTTTGTCTTTTTTCTTTCTCTAAGGATTTTGGATTGAATTAAATATTCCATTTGATTGGATCATATTTGAATGATCAAGGGTGGAATATTAAGTACAAACTAGATTCAGATTCAAGTCACAGCTGTTTCCTTATGACTTTATTACTTTAGATTGTTTTCTCCATATGTTATTCTTTTGTTTGGTCTTTTAAAAACTGCTTTGATTCCCGTAATATATTAATATAGCAATTCTATACTAATAGAATGTTATTAATTAATTACAGTAATTATGTAATATCCCCAATGTGCCTATCATATTGGAAAGTATGGTTTTGATTCTTATATATATATATCTTTTATTTCATTTTCATTTTCATTTTATACAATCACTTATATACTGTGAATAAAAAAAAAAAAAGAAAAAAGGGAAAAAAAAACAAAAACCCCACATAACACTTCATTCCCCCATACACCCTCTCTTCTCCCCCTCCAACTTTCCTTTCACCCCTCCAGCATTCCCCTCTTCTACTTCCCTACCCCCTCAGACATCTCCCCCTCCCTCCATTTCACCCTCCATACATTCCCTCTCATTCCCTCTTTACTTCTCCCTTCTCTTTCCCTCTTCTCCTCACTTTGGTGTATCCATACAATTCAATTTGTTTTTAACAATAAAAGTAGAAAAAGAAAATAAGAAAAAAAAAGAAAAACGAGCCGCAGTACACAAGTGAATTCTTATTGTTCTAAGGATTGAAACTGTAATTCCACCCTCCCCCCTCCCCTTATAATCCCCCCTCCCTAACCCCCTTACGGCTTCGCAGGTCCCATGCCCGGCATAATTCTTTAACAAGCATTTGAGTATAATAAGGCCAGCTAACTTTAAAATTAAAAAAATAAAATAAAAATAAAGCCAAAAAGAAAAAGGAAAAATAGTAGAAAATAAGAAATAAAAAACACCCACACTCACACACAAAAAGAAGAAAGAAACAAAAAGGGTCAATAAACCCACTACGTTAACACAGCTTCCCATTATCTGTAAATCTTAAACAATGTGACTCATTCCAAATTTCGATTATTTTGCTACTTGCAGGGTTTCAAACTGTATTAGAGCCAGGTAAGTTGATCAATTAGAATTCCCCAACTAAAAGTCTCCTTGCTTTGCCTATCTATTCAGACCTTTAATTTATCTCTTTTTTATCCAAATATCCAAACCTTTCTATAACACCATTAAACTCAAATACTTCTTTCATTTTTCATTTCCAACACCTCCCTTTCTATCCTTACCCACCTCCACATATAAATTTTTTACCTTCCACCCTGCCTTTATCCATATCCACATATATATTTTATCCACATTCATTGCTCCTCCCATGTTTACTCCACTTTCCTGAAGATTCTCCGACCAATCTTTCTTAACTTTATATTGATATAGCAACTCAAACAAACATCAGCTTGCGTTCTAGCCCCAGGTAATCTAATTAAACTTTCGCTGCCCTTCACTCTCCCACGCACCTCCCAACTCCGTTCGTCCCAAACCGCAACTCAAAAAGATCACAATTTCCGCTCTCCTCGCCTAAGAAAATAGTTCATGCACAATTTGAGTTAGAGTTCAGACAAAACTTCTGTACAATATATGTCCACAATCAGCAACGCTTCTTTCAGTCTCCATGTCTCATCATTGATATGCCACTTTTCCATTTTATCCCAGACAGAAATCATAAAACTTTAAAAACATCGCTTAGTCTTTATTCTTTAGTCTTCTGCCCTTCCGGAGGAGAAAAACAACACCCTCCGCCTTGTAGCCACGTGTCTCGCTGTTTGTCTTCTCCTTCTCCTTGCCTCTCCCCAGATCCGGATGAATCAGGAAGTCCCGCCTTCAGGGTCTCGTAGTAAAATTTTCGGGCTTCACCGACGGAGTTAATGCGGTGTTTTTGGTTGCCAAATGTAACTGTAATACCAGCTGGGACTTCCCATTTGTATGGAATCTGAGAATTTCTGAGTTCTTCGGTTAAGAAAGCGTACTGTCTTCTTGTTCTTAATATTTGAAATGGTATCTCTTTAAAAACAATCAAGTCCTCCCCATCAATTATCAACCTCTTTCCGTAAAGCCTCTGTATTATCTCATTTCTAGATTCCCTTGTAGTAAAGTATATTATTATGTCCCTCGGAAGCTGTCGCTGTTTTGCTACCCAGGAATTCTGGCGGTAAATTCTTTGAATCTGCCAATCAAAGTTAAGTCCCGGACTTCCCACCAAGCGACTGAAAGCCTCAAAGAATGTCTGTTTCAAATTCTCCTGTTGGTTTTCACGCAGTCCTCTAACTCGTATAGCAAAGGCAGCCTTGTTATAATTTATCATGACAAGTTCTTTTTGGGCAGATTCAATTTCCTGTTCTAACATTTGGATTTTTGATATCAGATTAAGATTAGTTTCTTCCAAAAGTTCCAATTTGTCTTCCGTTTCAGCAATATAATCTGTCATGACTGTCATTACTCCGATCATATCCTGCTTTGCCTGAGCAATTTTAGCATCAAATTGATCACATAAATCCGATATCAGTTGATTAATCTCCTGTCTGAAATCATTAAGCGTTTTGAGAAGGAATTCTTGTGTTAGCAAATCTCCCGTGGAGGGTGTAGGAGACAAGGGTAGCGACTTCATAGCAGTTTTGGGAGATATGTTATTAAGGAAGCGCTTCTGTTTAGGTTTGGGAGCCATTCCAGAATAAGAATAAAAGACAAGCAATCAAGCGAGCCAAAAATCAAAGTCTGTGCTCCCCTCAGTTAATCTTTTAGCAATTAGTACGGAGAAGCCTTCAGGAGGGTAGGGCTTACTAGGTACGTCACATCAAACACAAAAGCTACGAGATCGCCATCTTGTGACGCAGCTAAAAAAGAAAGGGAGCCTTTTGCGAAATTGAAGCTGGTATTTTAAATAGTAATAGAAGAAATTCCTCGGGAATGGTCCCCGCCCGGATTGGCTTTTAAATAGCTTAGCTTTGTCCTGGGGGGGGAGGCAATCTGCCTAGGCTGCAAAAAAGGCAGCGCGGAAAACTGGCCGGAGTAAAGGCTCAGCTAATGTTGAATCTCTTCTCCATTCACAGCAAAAAAAAGCTATGAATTACAAAGAGATCCTAACGACTGACCTCCTCTCTGCCCCTTTCTGCCAGAAAGGGGAGATATCTATAGATCTTATAAGATATACGAACCAGAGTCCTGGCAGGAGCTTTTTTGAGCTCCCGACGGCGGCAGCTCCTCCCCTCGAAGCCCTGTATGGTTTTGATTCTAATTACTGTGTATGAAGGTCTCACTGAAAGAGATTTTGCTTTCTCCTTTCTTGCTAAGCTCCTAGTGTTTTCTTGAAGGTAATTGTAATAGCATTGGGATGCTGTTAAATGTCACTTTAAGATTATTATTCTATGTCCAGGAATGGATCCTCTAAATCAGCACCAAGACTTCTTGATGTGAACAGTTTTATTCTGAACTGCAGTACAGCTTGCAGCATAACAGACTTTATTTTGGATCTACAGTGGCTTTCAGGAAATTCTGAACATCACTACTATCAGTATTGAAGTGTTTTCCTTTATAAAAATGCGACCCAGTCCACAATTCAGTATAATAATAATGGGCTCCTTGTAAGTGGTGTGGAATGTGGTCAGTGGTGGGTTTCAAAAATTTTTCGAACCTACTCTGTGGGTGTGGCCTCCTTTGTGGGAGTGGCGTGCCGGCCATGTGACCTGGTGGGAGTGGCTTGCTGACCATGTGTTTTCTCTCTCTCTCTCTCTCTCTCTCTCTCTCTCTCTTTCCTTCCTTTTCTCTCTCTGTCCCTTTTCCCTTTTTTTCTTTCATCTCTCTCTCTCACTTTTTCTTTCTTTTTTCTTTTTTCTTTTTTCTTTTTTCTTTCTTCCTTTTTTCCTTTCTTTCACTTTCTCTTTCTCTCTCTCTTTCTCTCTCTGTGTGTGTCAGTGGTGGGTTTCAAAAAATTTTGGAACCTTTTCTGTAGGTGTGGCCTGCTTTCTGGTGGAACCTCTTCTAACCGGTTCGGTAGATTTGATGAACCAGTTCTACCGAACTGGTGCGAACTGGTAGGAACCCACCTCTGAATGTGGTAGCTATAATTTTCATGCAATTCCTTATTTGCGGCAGTGTCTTCCTCCCCTTCTTCAGCCTTTGTGGCCACTCCACTGGGTTTAAAAATAGTCACTTGGTTTTCCAGAAAAGGTCTCCTGCTTCCCTTCTCTCTTCCCTGCCACAAAAAATGTTGCTTAGATATTTCAGTGTTCATTATATATCTTTCTTTTTTAACCCTGGCAAAATGTGTACACGTCATTCTATTGTCGGCCAGTAGCATATTGCTCTTTTGTCCAATTCTCACACGCTACCCGACATAGCAAATCAAATGCTGCCTTCCCCAGGGGAAGATGAGAAGGAGAATGAAAACAACTTACAAAAGTATCTTGGCATGTGGAGACCTGTCTCCATATTTGGACTCCTGTCAAAGGAAATGGTGTTCTCTGTGGATCAAAGAGATACTAGGGACACAGAATCCAGTTAGCATAGAAACCCCAGGCCTGTTTTAAATCTTTTTATCTTTAATCCTTGTAAAACGATTGGATTACATGAGCCAAATTCCATGTCGATTAGAGTCCAGTACAAATAAACAGTAGAATATGTGACATTAGCAACGCAAGACCACAAACAGAATTTGAAGAATAGGTTATGTATAAAATTTTAGAGAGGGCTGGGCTTGTTATAAAATTCCGCTATTTGGGTATATGGATTTTCAGAAAGCATATTTATTTTTTTATCAAAAAAACCCCATACAATTGAAAATACGTTCAAGTCCATTAATGAAGGCCAACATTTGAAAATATCACAGCAGGCAATAAATTGCTCATCCATCATATCTGACAGTGGTGGACTCAGCTGGAATTGTTTTTAACAGCAGTCAAATTGCTACAAATATACCAGCTTATTTTAAAACAACAATCAAATTTGATGTGCCATCAAGTTATCAACAACTTAAAACACTTTTAAGAAAAATATAAATAAATATTAGATGCCAAATGCATAGACTCAAACATATATAGATTTGAAAAACTTAATACCTATCCTGTGTTTGTAATTAACACATGGAATGAGAGAGTCTTTTACTTAACTGTTGTGACTCAGCAGATGTCTGCTGTGAGTCTTTTCGGGATACAAGATTCATTATGCAGCTGGGGCTTGTCAGAGGCAGGTTTGGAGATAAAAGGATGGATGCTGCCACGCCCCAGTCACAGGAGTCAACGTTCCTTCGTGCGTTCCTTGTTTGGTACAACATTGCTTGATCATCAATCGTGATTTATGGAAGATACACTTGGATAAGTGCTTCGTGTTTCTTGTAACCCTGATTCAAGGCTGCACTTGGAGAAGTGCATTGCTTGTAAGAGTTGTTTTGTATTCTGTTATCTCGTTAGAGACTGTATTTATGTTATTTTTGGGCTTGAAGCCAGTTTGAACTGAGAATTGATAAAGAAAGTTCCTTTTAAGTTTATTCGTCTTGCTGTTTGTTAAGAGCCGTGAAGGGGGGACAGAACACTTAACTGTCCATAGGCATATGATATTATCAGTATATTTATCTTTTTTTAGGTAGCATTGAAAAGACAGCTTGTAGGATTTGATGACAATATCAGAAATGCCAAGGTGTGGTTAAAGAAGGGAAAATTCTGTTTGATTCCAATATGAAACCACAGAGAAGTGTCATTCTCAAGTTGAGAGCCAGAAACCACCAAAGTGCTGCTAATATTTAACTTTCCTTTCTTACAGACTTAAGATCTAAAGTTTCTAGGGGCTCTGAATGTCTCCAGATGACCCTAGGTTTAGATGTGAAGGAATAAAATAAGACATGGCAATTTATAACGCTGGGAGTTGGATGTCAGGATTTGGGACATACAGGTGGTCCTCGACTTACGCCCACAATTGAACCTCAAATTTCTGTTGCTACGTGAGACAGTTGTTAAGTGAATTTACTGCATTTTACAACCTTTCTTGCTACAGTTGTTAAATGAATCACTGCAGTTGTTAAGTTAGTAACACGGTTGTTAAGTGAATCTGGCTACTCCATTGTCGGAAGGTTGCAAAAGTTGATCTCATGATCCCGGGACACTTCAACCATCATAAATATGAATCAGTTGCCAAGTGTCTGAATTTTGATCATGTAACCATGGGGATGCTGTAGTGATCGTAAGTCATAAGTCACTTGTTCCATTGCTGTTGTAATCTTGAATGGTTACTAAATGAACTGTTGTAAGTCGAGACCTGCCTGTAATACTTGGTTAGAAGGAAACTCTCTTAAGGATCAATTTTGTAATCTAGTGGGTCTTCTGGACTTGGCATTAACATTAGACAGCCATTGTGGCACGACAAAACCGCGCTCGACTAAAGTGCGCCCGATTAAACCGCGTCGCTGACGTCATCAACAGGGCGACAACAGCGAGCGCGGAGAAAGAAGGGCGCTTTAAATAGCGCTTTGAAAGCAAGCCGATTCAACTTAAGGTAAGGGTTAGGTTTAGGGTTAGGTTTAGGGTTAGGTTAAGGGTTAGGTTTAGGTTTAGGTTAAGGGTTAGGTTTAGGGTTAGGTTTAGGGTTAGGATTAGGTTTAGGGTTAGGTTAAGGGTTAGGTTTAGGGTTCGGTTAAGGGTTAGGTTTAGGGTTAGGTTTAGGATTAGGTTTAGGGGTTAATTTTAGGTTTAGCGTTTACAGCGTGCTTCTGTCTCCGCGCTGTTGTCGCCCTGTGATGACGTCAGTTACGCGGTTTCGTCGAGCGCCCATTAGTCGAACGCGGTTTTGTGGTGGAACCGACAGACATAGCAGTTTTAGCTGACAAACTAAAAATCCTAAAATCCATGCACTTTCAAACTTTCAAACTTTAATGGTATTTGTATGCCACCCACTCCCTAGGGACTTTGGGCGGCTCACAGCAAATAAAACAACAATAAAAACATTTAAAACATTTAAAATTACAAAATTAAAATCAACACAGCATCCATGACATCAAATGAGGCTGGAATACTCAACAGCCCCAGGCCTGCCGGAACAGCCAGGTCTTAGTCGCTTTATGGAAGGCCGGGAGGGTGGTGAGGGTCCGGATCTCAGCAGGAAGCTCGTTCCACAAGGCCGGTGCAGCTACAGTGAAGGCCCTCCCTCGGGGAGCCGCCAACCGGCATTGTCCGGTCGACGGCACCCGGAGGAGGCCCAACTGTGTGATCTTATTGGTCGTTGGGAGGTAAATGGCAGGAGGTGGTCTCTCAGGTAGCCAGGTCCGATACCATGTAGGGCTTTAAAAGTAACGAGTAGCACCTTGAAGCGAGTCCGGAGACCGATAGGAAGCATTGGTTATGCAATGGATAACCTCAAGGTTAATTTATTGCCAAGCATTTTTTTTACAGCACCTCTTGAGAATGAAAATTGCAGAAAAATGATATAGTTAGTGAGTGGTGTCCCCTGGAGATCACATATTACCCTTGGCTGAAACAATTTCACCGATTGTCAGTTGCTTTTCATACTCAGTTCAGAGTGGTCATAATGAAATTTAAAGTCTCATCAGCTGAGGAAATCACCTTTTGAGAGGTCACCTCTGAGTGCATTTAGTCAACTGGTTTTTGAGGCTCTAAATCAGTGTTTCTCAACCTTGGTGACTTTAAGTCCTGTGGACTTCAACTCCCAGAATTCCTGGCTGGGGAATTCTGGGAGTTGAAGTCCACAGGACTTAAAGTCACCAAGGTTGAGAAACACTGCTCTAAATGTTTTTGAGGTACATTTAATATTTTTAATTGCTACAGGTAGCCCTTGACTTATGACCACAACTGAACCCAAAATTTCTGTTGCTAGGTGAGTCAGTTGTTAAGTAAGTTTTTATGACCTTTTATGACCAGAGTTGTTAAGAGAATCACCGCAGTTGCTAAATTAGTAACATGGTTGTTAAGTGAATCTGCCTTTTCCATTCACTTTGCTTGTCAGAAGATTGCAAAAGCTGATTGCCTGACCCTGGACCCTGCAAGCATCATAAATATGAACCAGTTGCTAAGCATCTGAATTTTTATCACGGGGCCTTGGGGGTGCTGCAACAGTCGTAAGTCTGAAAACCAGTCATAAGTAACTTTTTTCAGTGCCATTGTCACGTTGAACAATCACTAAATGAATGGTTGTAAGTCAAGAACTTCCTGTGTTTCTTTTGATAACCTGCATAAAAAGAAAGGACAGCATATGCATAGTTTAACTAAATAAGCAAATGGGGAAACAATAGATTCCCTTTTATTCTGGAGCTGTAAGGACAATGGGCCATTTTAGAAACTTTTCAAGCTAAGGGCAGAGCCGAGGTGGTGCAGTGGTTAGAGTGCAGCACTGCAGGCTACTTCAGCTGACTGCAGTTCTGCAGTTCAAATCTCACCGGCACAGGGTTGACTCAGCCTTCCATCCTTCCAAGGTGGGTAAAATGAGGACCCGGATTGTTGGGGGCAATATGCTGACTCTGTAAACCGCTTAGAGAGGGCTGAAAGCCCTATGAAGCGGTATATAAGTCTAACTGCTATTGCTATTGCTTTTATCCAAGTAATTATTATTTTTCTGCTTTAGCTCAATAGGTAGATAAGCCAAGTGAAACAGAACTAATAATCCTGATCCACAGAGCCATTTCTGCGTAATCAGGGCTCATAATCCATGGCACCTGGAGTGGAAAATGGTTAGTCCTCACATTTAGATGCAGTAATCTAAATTCTACCGTAACTCTTATTAAGAGACTACTTGGCCAGCGTTTTTTCATTTACGACACAGTTGTTATGTACAAAATACCTTTGCAAGGCCGAAGGCAACTCTTCCTAAAGTATCCTAAATCATAACTTCTAGGCTGGAGAGCGTTAAACTGTGCCATTCCTGTTCTTATGTTAATGTTCCATCCTTTAAGAATGATTGCAGTTTGTTAATCAGGATTGAATTACTCTTAACAAAAGTAAGATAGATAAATTAATAATACCACTTACAACTGATTTATAGTCAAACCTTTTATAGTAAAGTACTCTAACATTAGAATTGATATTAATATGCCAAGTGTATATTAATAGATTCATTTGCCAAAAAAAATACAATAAAAAACTTTTAAGCAAATGATACATGAAATTCCCATTTAAAAAAATATGTACTAATACAGAATGCAATAATGGCTGGTAATAATAGCAATTAACATTGCATGATTTATCATCTGCTATGAATTACATGTTAGCAGCCTATAAAGGATGATCACATTTGGAATTTCTGAGTAGATGAACTGAAGACATGATATATTTTACCATCATTACATCATGTGCAAAGAGGAACCTGTCCCTTCATTCAGAGTTAGCAATGACAATGCTACCAGTTGTAATTCAAGTCAATAGCAACCCTTCAGCCATGTCTAACTATTCATTATAAGAGCATTGGACTTCCTGATTTATGCCTATACAGGATTGGGCAAAAAACCAGGCGGGGAGAGAGAAGCTTTTTAAACATCTGGGAAGAATGAATCATATCATCTTAGAACTCCATTTCACTTTTTGAATCTATTCTGGATAATATATTATATTACATAGCAAAGTCTAATGACCATCCACTTCCAAGGATGATGCCAGTTCTTGGTACATTTTTCCATGAAACTGATTTTTCAAAGAATCTTATATATTTTTCCTGTAAATTTTTCATTGTTTTGCATCTGTTTGATGCGTAAATAATTGCATTCAGTTAATTGGATCTATTCAAAATTCAATTTGCATTCAAAAATTCAAATGGATGCCCAAATGGCCTGAATCTTTATCAGTAAGAGAATAGTTATAGCTCAGGGTTGAAATGGGGAGTCCTTGTTATTCTCTGAGCTTAGTTATTTTCTTGCAGATATTTCACTTCCCAAACTAGGTAACATCTAGCACTCCTCACCATTGGCCTCCTCCGAATTCCATCCGCCGGCCAATGTCGACTGTCGACTACTCGGAGGAGAGCCTTCTTTGGGGCTGCTCCGGCCCTTTGGAACGATCTCCCCGTGGAGATTCGGACCCTCACCACCCTTCAGGCTTTCCGCAAAGCCGTTAAGACCTGGCTGTTCTGGCAGGCCTGGGGCTGATGAGTTCCCAGCCCCACTCGAATTGTTGTGGCTGCTGTGAGTTTTTAATTTGTTCTCTGTAATTTTGTTCCTGTCTTGTTTGTTTTTGTATTGTTCCCTTCCCTTTGGTTTGTTAGCCGCCCTGAGTGCCTCCGGGAATAGGGCGGCATACAAGTTTAATAAACCTTAAACCTTCTCTTGGATGAAACAGAATTATGCTTTTTACGTGTCTACTGTTGATAAACATACAGACTGCTCTCCAAGATGTAAGAAAAAAAACAATTTATTCAACTTTTAAAAAATAGAGATGGCCCTGTGTCTGGTTTGAGTCTTTCTGACTGCATCCAGATATTTTTCAGCTTTCATCTAGTGAGCAGCCCTGATTTTTCAATTCTATATATGCCAATAAAGTGAAAAAAATGTGGCCCAATGAGACACTAACATGGTGTGTGTGTGTGTGTCTGTGTGTGTGTGTGTGTGTAGGGAGGCAGGTTTCATTCCTGAAGCAAGTGAATGCATTCACATTAGTTTTTTATTTTGACATTAAGGTTTTAATCTCTTTCATCAAGTCTAAAGAAGATATACCTGAAGTCTCTCAATAGGTCAGAATTGTGTGAATCTCCCCACCCATTCTCACACCTGCAGAAGTTCATTTGTTTTAAAACGCAAGCTCATTAGCGTTCTGTTTTCTTTCTCAAAGCTTAATTCAGCAGCCAAAGAAAATGCTGCCAAAAATTTCTTCCTGAAAATTACCCTTTAACCATAAACCCTCATCCAGACATCTGTTTAAGATCCAGCCATAAGGATAAACTTTGAGAGAGCAAAGATTCCTGGACTGACAGGCAGTTTTCCAAAGTTTTGATATTTTTTTAGCTGGAATATTGTGAAGGTTGCTGCTAAAAGGATTTCAATAATGCTTTCACAAGGAAGCTCCTTGTTTTCAATAATCGTTGAAGCAAAGTAGTTCCAGAAATGTACAGTCTTGCACATTCATAAATGTGAAGGATACCATTTTCCTGCCATTTAGCTTGGAAAAACATTGGAGATTCTTTCCAATCAAGAACTGGCAAAACGAAGGCCAAATTAACGTATTATGGTAAGCCAAGGTTAATTTTAACCTTTGTTTAAGCCACAGTGACTACATTTACATATATGGCTTGGCCATAACCATAGTATATGAACTAGAATAACTAGGTTTACATACACTAAACCAAAAACAACATATATTGTGGTTTAATGTGTATGTTAAACATTGTGTGTGTTAAATATTCTACTTCAAGCATCTTTCATGAAGACTAAAGAGCCTATTTACTTAGGTAAAATTCTCTATATGCAATAAACAAGAATTGTAGGAAGATGAGAAAGATGAATATTAAAATGGCATGCGTTTTTTTGAAAATGAATCTGGACATGACATGCTAAGGAGAATACTCACTTTCTGATTTATTTAAAGTTTGCTCAAGCTTCCAAGTTTGCAATGTTTTACCTGACCATAAAGGAATTTTACTACAGAAATCAAAATGTATACATTTATAATAAGCAAAATATTTCTACACAGGCATAAATTTAGCATTTGTGGTCAAATTGCATGTTTGAGTGACACATTAAATGAACAGTAGAAGACAAACTGTACGTAGCAC
Source organism: Thamnophis elegans (assembly GCF_009769535.1). Lineage (NCBI taxonomy): Eukaryota > Metazoa > Chordata > Lepidosauria > Squamata > Natricidae > Thamnophis > Thamnophis elegans. The sequence goes on from NC_045544.1 coordinate 14,365,107, forward strand.
AAAAGTAAACTTTCTGCAAACGTGAATGCATAATTACTACTTATTAAGCAGAACTTTTAAAATATAAATTAATGTCATTGCTTCTTGCAACTGCATAGACAGGCCTGTGCAGTTTTCTTGACAAGATTTTTTCGAGTGGTTTCCCTTTAATCAGTAAATCAAACTGTTCTCATGTAGCTGTCAAAATATTCAGAATAAGAAAATAGTGAATATGGCAGGTGCAGAACTTTATAACAAGTACAATAGAATGCAGATTGTATAAAATTGTATTCAATTGTGTAGAATGTGTGTTTTCGTTTTATTTTTTTACGTATAATGTACACTGAAGATGGCATTTAATTTCGTTGTATGAGGTGCAATGACAATAAAGTAAAGTTTAAAAAAATAGTACTTTGGCAGAAATAATAATTTCCAGATAATTCTTATAAGCTAACAATCTTCCTATCACTATAACCTTTTCCTATAATGTAACAAACATAATATTAACACTTATAATAATATTCATTATTTGTACCTCCATATATTTGTATTCTCTATTTTTTATTTTGGCTTTTGATTTCTAGCCACTTGTACATTTTATTCCAGACTCACACAATCTTATTCACAATCCATCATGGAAGCAGTGGTTGCATAGCCTAGAGATATCAATAATTCCATAACAGAAGTGAATCTTTGAGGAAAAATGTGTGGTTTGACACAGGAATAGGCAAATGTAAATGAATTGGGCCAGAGGTGCCAGATGTCTTGAATGATGTTTTGCAGTTTCCAGAAATTACATATTGACAGCTATGAGTATAAGCCAGGATGTCAGTCATTATAAGTGTACCAGCTAATGAATATATGGTAATATATTGCATATATTTCTGTTCTGACCCCCCTGGTCCCACACCAACACACACTCCGAGCCAGAGATAAGTTATGGCATTTAATGAACAGACAGACAGGCCCTTGGCAGCAAACTGGCACAGACAAGCTTGGGCAGCAATAAACACAGATAAGGCTTGGCAGCAATCCAGCCTGCCAAACTAACAGTAATGTCCTCTGACATTCAATCCTGTGTTGACTTCTGCAAAGAGGAGCGGGTGCACAAGGAGTCTTTTTATAGTCTGGAGAGGAGCCTAATGACCACCAGCTGAGTACAATTACCTCCTGTAACTGCGCAACTGTTCCTGACGCCTAGTAGCTCTTCGATGGCGTGCATCCAGGGACAACTCACTACTGGCATCCGGCTCACTCTCCCTTGTCTCCTCCCCACTGGTCCAAGGCTCAGGTGCCTCCTGGTGGCCAACCAGCCTCTCTGCGCCCTGTCCAGGGTCCTCTACATCCTACAGAGCCGACTCATTGCGCCCTTCGCTGTCGGAGTCTGGTGGCAGCTCCAACGGCTCCTGCTGGGCCACAACATATATCTACCACCACTCTCATCTAATTTGTCACATCAAACTACCTTTTAAAATGGTAAAATTCTTTCTGCCTAGGACAGCAAATCTTGCTTTGCCATGTTTGCAACAGGCCAGGCTGGGTAAGAAAACTGAGTTGATGTTGCAACCAACTGAAAGCATGCTTGATCATTCCTTTGTATGCTTTTCTTTCTTCATGAATTTATCTTTCTTTGGGGCCAAGAAGGAATGAAAAATTGAACATAAAATTCCTTCCAGTAAAACAGTTGTTTAAGAGGCTATCCTATATGTTGATCCAGGTGTTCCTGAATTGCCAGTAAATTCTTACCATTTTGCTTTTCTTGGCAAACACTGAAACAATAGCATTTTGGGTGATGACAACATTTTGATTTATTTCCAAGTTGACTTGATCAAGTTCACAGCAGGTCCAATAAGAAGAAAGCATGTTTGATTTGTTATTTTGAGGAGCCTTTGATAGATTTCTTTTAAGAATTTGAAACTGAAAGTTTTATTTCAGAAAAGGATTCAAAATGTCCCACATTTATTTTTGGATTGTATAATTACAGTACTGCATATATGAATTTAATCTGATGAACTATGAAATAGCTATTATTATTTTCTATAAATCGCTGCTATCACTGAATAACATTTTTTTATTTTTGCTTCTCTATAGCTCAATGTTGTATACAATGTGAAAAATTCACATACCAACAAAAGGCGTAGATCTGCAGAAAATCAAGAAGCCTTTGACTTAGATGTTTATGTAAAGGATGACAAAGAAGACATAAATAGCTTAACTTTAAACGTGTGTACCAGGTCAGTAAATTTATTAAGCTATTTGTTCTCTTTTATTTACAAATTTAAAAAATGACTTTTTTGATGAATCTCTTTAACAAATGTATCTTTATAAGGTTTCAGAGAAATCAAGCATACCACTCCATCATATTTTGCCAGGTTTTCTACATGAGTGAAAGAATGTATGTATGCATGAATTTATGTGATTAAGATAGGCAGACGTATAAACTTGCAGTATAAAGAAAGAATAAATATATTTCTTCCCCAGTAAAGCCTTGGCACTCCGCTGAACACAGTGTAGGCCAGTTAAATCGTTGGCTTTTCTTTTTCATATTGGTTTGATATAAAATGATTATAACTACTTAAGAATTCCCCAAGGATAACTGTTTTTCTTCTACAATTATAAAAGGGCTTAATTAAAATTATGTTTGGTTATTTTCTTTCAATGGGGCTGGTGATTCACCCACATAATTTTAATTAAGCCCTTTATCTTTTTAGTCTCAGGAACCAACTTCAAACAACAGTACTTCCTGTCATGTATTGTTAAACTTTGGAAGTCATTGTCACATGACATAATGTTGGCTGCTCATCTGGGTTGTCTTAAAGATGACTAAAATTAGGGGAAGATAAAGGTATCAGGAACCATTAATCCCCTTAGCTATATATTATCAAAAGAAGTATATTGCTCATTGTCGTGGGAGGCGAGGTGGGGGGAGAAGAAAGATGCTGCTGTTAACTTATCATTGGACCTTCTCAAAGGCATGTTGAGGTTGGCACCTTTGCTTTGATGTTACGTGATTGTTCTGTCTTAGAGTATACTGAATTCCCAAATATGATCTGTGTTTAGTGAATCATTCTTCCAGGCTCAAGAGCCTTGCTTAGACAAGTGAGTTGTTTTGTAAATTTCCCCCGTATGGGTAAGTCCTCGTTTTAACCATTCATTTAGCAACTGTTTGAAGTTACAACAGGACTGTATTTATAATGGTTGCAGCATCCCAAGATCACGTGATTGCCATTTGTGATGTTCCCAGGTTGGCTTCTGATAAGCAATGGGGGAAGCCGGAATCATTCAAAGACCACATGATTCTCATACCAATGCCCGTGATTCACTTTAATACTGGCAAAAAGTTGGTAAAAATCAGTTATTTAAAAAAACAAAAACAAATTGCTTAGTCACTGAAAAACTGGTCTCAATGTGTTTCTAAGTCAAGAAATATTGTTTTACTCAGTTCCCCAGCACTTAGAGCACAAACTTGAGAGGTGCTCTATTGAAAAATCATAGCAAATTTTTTTTGTTGCTAAATGGGTGTGTCATTAAAGAACTTTTGTCATTGCTGTTTGATGCTTTCACTTTGCTTCTCCTATCAATAGTTCCTGTCATAATGTTATACTTGGAAATCAAAGTTTGCTCTTGATTTAGATCAGTGGTGGGTTGCCAATTTTTTTTTTAATACCGGTTCGTGTGTGCTCCCGCCCACGCGCGATACTTCTGCGCATGCGCAGAAGCGTCCAGTGGGTGGGCGGAGCCTCCCGTCGCTGCTACTACTGGTTTGCTCATCCGGGTCGAAAAGGGAGCAACCCATCTCTGATTTAGATATCTGGCTCCTTTGAAATGGATGGGGGAGAGAGATTTATTTTTAAAATTTATTGTATTGCCCATATTACTACAAGATAACTCTGGACGGATTACAATATTATATACAGAAACACTATAAACAAAATTGTGGTTACATGCAATCATTTGTGCTCTTCTTTACTTTTATTTTCCTCCAGTACAAATGGAGGGGCTTTTCAAGGTCTGTACTTTAAACTAAGAATTAATAATATTGCATCCTTATATGTGCATATATGCATGCACAGTTTTTCTATGTAAATTGTTCTTTTTATATATATATAGATATCTGGGTACCGGCTCATCTTCAAGGACTGGCATGGCTCTCATGGAGATTGGATTGCTGAGTGGCTTCTCTCTGTCGCCCAGTTTTGTGTCATTAGTTGACCCAGTTGAAAAGATGGAAAAAGAGGAAGGCAAAATCTATTTATATCTGGACTCTGTAAGTCAAAATAAAGACATACTAGTCAGAATGATGTTGAAGCCTTGATTCAAAAACTAAAACTTTGATTTTTTTTAAAAAAATATCATTTAAAATAAACACTATGTTTGGGCAACCCTATAGACAAAATTCAGAAGTAATTTAATTTGAATCCCCCAGTTCATTCAGGAGAGGCCATATTTTATGATGTATATTTGCATAAGATTGACTAAGTCTTGCGGCTTTCAAAGCACGGAGGATGGATGCCGCTCTGGAAGTAGGTTCTATGGTAGCGTACAACCAAAGAGTGTACTCCCAGAGCGGTATCCTACCTCCGTGCTTTGTAAGCTGCAATGGAGGACGGATGTCGCTTTGGGAGTACGCTGTATGGTTGTACGGTCTGCAGCCCACAACCATAGAGTGTACTCCCAGAGCGGCATCCGTCCTCTGTGCTTTGAAATCCACCCCCCCCCCAAGCGGCAGGCGGCGCCAGCAGCGGAGATGCCCTGGCTCTGCAGAGTTAGCCAAGGGCATCGTGAGCCTGCGAGTCACGTGAGCAACCCCCCTCTCAACCCCCCCCTCCAGCCATGCAGAGCTCCATTCACTCACCTAGGGGCATTCCGAAGGCACCGAGCCACGGGAGGTGGAGGGCGGCGAAGAGGCACTCGCATTGCTTGGTGCCTTCCAGGTACCACTAGATCGGCCAGCGGCACTGTGCTCGGCTGGAAAGGGGGGTTGCCAGGCGGCTGCTCATGAGCGTGGCCACCTCATGGCTGCTGTCTTGCTGCTGCGACAGCACAACACAGCCATTCTACCCTGAGGCTGTGCTCGGCTCTTTCAGAGCCCGTTCGCAAGAGGGCAGCTGCCCAGCAAACCCCTCTCTTCAGCTGGGCACAGCGCTGCTGACCGGCCTAGTGGTACCTCGAAAGCACCAAACAATGCGAGTGCCTTTGCCCCCACCTCGTTCCCGTGGCTTGGCGCCTTCAGGATATCGCTAGGTCGGCGAGTTGTGCTCTGCCTGGCCGGAGGGGGGGATTGTCCAGGGGGCTTATTTTCGGAGGTTGGCTTATATTTTTGCCCACGCGAAAAATGTGGCAAGGCTTTAGTTTCAGGACAGGTTGTATTTTCGGGGGAAACATGGTAGTACAAGCATCTGTGTGTTTACTCAGGATAAAGAATAAAATATAAAATAGATGTATAAAGTGGATTCACATGGTACAGGTAGTCTTTGCATACTGACCACTTGTTCAGTGACCGTTTGAAGCTGTGACGGTGCTAAAAAGCAAGACAACCCGTCTACAAAGTTGCATGTTTTGCATTTCTGGAAACAAATAGTAAAAAAATCATATAGATAAAAACTGTCAGTCACTCAACCATGATTTGGGTGCTTGGCAACCAGTGCTCATTTACGCCGACTCATGGTCACGTGATTTCCATTTGCAACCTTCATAGCCTATTTCCAACAAGCAAAGCCAATGGGGAATCCTGCAGAAATTTCACGCTCACACAATGTTCTTCTCACACATGCTCACACGATGTTCTTCTTAAAGAGATTGCTGCTTAGCAACAGAGTTGTTGGTCACAGCTGCAGCCAATAAGTATAATGTAACTAGTTTAGTCCTCATTCAGCAACCACATTGGGACTCGGAATTCAGTCACTAAGTGGACAATCATGTGACTATGACAGTGCTTATGATTTTACTTCAGGTTTTCTTTTCTTTACAGTATCATAAGAATATGAAACCTAAACAGAAAGATGAGCCCAATAGGTGGGGAAGGTTTCCAGAACTTGACTCGCAAGCAAGTCTGGTAAAAGGGCAAATCTTATAGCCCTTTTTTCCTAATCCCCACCCATTGGAGTGCTCATCCCAGTGCTGTGATAATTACCAAGAGGAAAATTGATGTTTGTCTTGAGCAGAAGAGATTACAAGACAATAAATGGATACAAAATAGAGAATGTACATTGAAAGGAATGTGTTAGTGTTGGTTGTTTGCTTAGCGGTTCTGGGTTGGGCGCTCCAGAACTTAGAAGGCAAACAAAAGCCTAAAGTGTGAAACTGCTCAAAGTCTTGTCAGTTACAGGCAGCAGCTGCAAGTTGGTTAATGAAGGTCACAGAGCTGAGTTTGTTAAACTGTAGTTAGCACATTTGGGGGGGATTGCTGTGCTGCAGGAAAAGCAATTCAGGAAATGATAGCTTGTTTAAGCAATTATTCCAGTCCCGGGGTTGTAGAGAATAAAAGGGGTCAGGCACAGGACAATGTATACAGTACAATATTCACAGTATTGGTGAACATGTAACAAAGAGAGAGAGAGAGAGAGAGAGAGAGAGAGAGAGAGAGACAGACAGACAGACAGACAGACAGACACACACAGACACAGACACACACTGTGAAGATCATAAGTATGGAGATTGATCACAAAATTACTTTTTCATTACCATTATAACTTCAAATAGTTGCTGTCCAAGGCAGTTGATCTATCTATATTTACTTTCAAAACAAGTCGGGAAATACGAATAAATTTTGGTAAGTATATTTCTGTGTAACAGATATGGACTGTTGCATTTATGTGTGTGAATCAACTGTTTGTGATTTTACACTTGTTCAATAAGTCTACTCTTATTGGCAAACTATAATATAAGATTATCAGAAAGGAGGGCTATTTGTAGATAGTAAATATATAGCTATATCTACTGTTCTGGGTAATGCAGTTAAAGAGGTTTCTTTTTTTACAATATTAAAAAAATCTAGTTTTTCATAAGCATTCATTATATGGAAGCATATAAACCATTCTGAAATTATCTTTTTTTTTTTGGGTAGTTAAACGAAACACAGATTTGTGTGGACATTCCAGCTGTGAGAGACTTCAAAGTGGCAAATACCAAGGATGCTTCAGTGACTGTGATGGATTATTATGAGCCCAGTATGTGTCAATCACTTTTTATGCAATCAGTGCTCAAGTATGGAGTTTAGGTGGGAAAAGGGAAGGATGAACTGTATGTTGTATGTTAAGGAAGGGCCAGATTCAATTAGTTGCAGTGAAGACGCACATGAGAAATAAGCATGACTGGAAACCACAGGAACTTAAATAATGTTAATTCTCTTAAACCTTGAAGAAGGGGGAGGTGGTGAGGAGAGGGTGTTCGGTGGAACATAAAGTCCATTAAATTTACGTTCTCTGAAAGGCTGATAATTTTAGGATATAATTCTTCAATCAAGAATGATTTTGTTACTTAAAGCATTCCTCGTTTCAACAAATTTAGCAATAGTTCCGATTCAAGGATATATAGTAAAAAAGGACTTTCATTCATTCATTGAAATCAGGGCATCATACAAAACAGCAATAGCACTTAGACTTATATGTTGCCCTTATAGTGCTTTGAAGCCCACTCCAGGCGGTTTACAATGCCAGCATGCTACCCCCAATAATCTGACAGAGACAGTGGTGAAGTTATGGGATAGTATTGCTTCTGTTATTGTTTCACAGCAGCATATCAATTCTATCAAATAATAATTTTGTTTGAAATGTTGGGCCTTAACACCTTTTCTTTGCTTTTCAATTGTTCACAATAGGGAGAAGAACAGTGAAAAGCTACAACTCCAGGGTGATGCAGAGTTTGTCATCTTGTACTTTCTGTGAAGATGATGAATGTGATTTTTGTAAAACAGATGGCTCTTTATCCCTTTCTCTCTCTCTGGAATTGTTAGTACTGCTAGTGCTGTCCATTTTCTATGTTGTGGTCTGATTTAATAACTGGATGACTGACGCTTATTGCACTGCTGAGAGTACCATTGATTGTATTTTCCTGGATAAGGAGTGTCTGGACCAGGGGTGGGTTTCTCGCCCCGTTCCAACCGGTTCGGTTGGAACGAGGCCGGCGGCGTCCTCGCGCACGCGTGCGGCGTCCTCGCGCACGCACGCGGTGCGCGCATGCGTACTAGCGTCTGTGCGATGCTCCAGCTGCTCCTGGAGGATCGCGCAGGCGCTGTATGCGTTCTGCCCATGCGTGGAAGCGCAGAATTGTAAAAACCGGGTAAGGAGCGGGCGCGGGTGTGCGGGCGCGCGCGGGCGCGGGGGGGGGGCTTCGCCGTTCCCGGAAGTTACTTACTTCCGGGTTCGGCGACCAACCGGATCGCAGGGACCGGTGCGATCCGGTTGAAACCCACCCCTGGTCTGGACCCTGTGAAAATTGATTTATGGGTCTAAACTCTGTGTAAGAATTTGCAAGTCAAATTGAGTTAAGGGTAAATTGCTCGAAATGGAAAACTTTTCACCATTTTTATTTTCATTGGCATCTTCTATACTGGTGTTTCTCACCCTTGGCAATTTTAAGACGTGTGTGCTTCAAATCCCAGAATTCCCCAGACAGCAAATCCACACGGTATAAAATTGCCAAGATTGAGAATCACTGTTCTTTATCTATTAAATGCTTAGGGACTTGCTGCAAAATCTTACATACTGCATATGTTTGCCTAGTAATAAGTCTGAAGGGCTCTGACTTTTAATAAGTGTGTATAAGATTGCAACCTAAACTATTTTCTCCAGTGAAATAGGGGAGGATCCAGACTCTAACCTTTGCTCTGAATTAGATAATGTTAAATTAAAATTAAATTGCTTTGTCTAAAATTTAATCATTTTTTAATTTAAATCATGTCTGAATGAGACCAAACTGATATTCAGGAGAAAAAAACTGAAATGGAGTATATATTTTGTATTAGTTTCTTATTTTTATAGTAAATTTGACAGTTTTTTAAAGGAATATTTTTAGTTTTAGTACTTATACAATATATTATTTAAGCCTTGCATCCCTAATTTATGGGATTTAGTTTATGGTACATTGCAGGCTAACACTTAATTTATAAGTGTTATTGACTGTACTGGCATAGGACTAAGGCTGTCCTTCAAAGCAGTACTTTGGGCCAGATTAACATTAATTGCAATAATTACTGATTTCCTCAGTTATGTTCTAAAAATCTAAATTATTATTATATGCAATGATTGTACAATGTGCACATAAGGAGAGAGACATACTAAATTACAGCTTAAAAAAACCCAATTTCAAGCAGCTGGCCATAATTGATACTTGAATAGTCACATTATGAAAAATGCTTAAACTGTGCTGAAAACAAAATATGCCTCATTATGGTTGGAGTGCATGACTTTTGTATGTGTGTTAAAGGTTAAATATAAGAAAGCAACAGATTTATATTATGATAAAGGCTTCTTTTTAATCAGAAATTTTGTATCTTCATTTACAGCATGACATTCATTGCTTGTCCTAATTGTTGCTTGAGAGTAAGATAAAGCAGTTTAGTAGCTTGCTTCAAACTGAACTCATCTTGTCCTGCCAATACTATGGACAAAAAAAACAGAAGTTGTTATTAAACTAGAAGACTAGCCCAATAGGAACTCTACCTCTGAGGAATTTTAATGTGGTACAAACTTAATAAGTTATTCAGATATAGAACAAAAACTTTGCAGAACAAGAAAGACTAGCAGTATACAGTAGGTAGTGCTCAACTTAAAATCATTTGTTTAGTGACTATTGCAACCGCTTTGAAAAAAAGTGAATGACTTATGACCATTATAACATCCCTGTAGTCAAATGATCAAATTTGGAGGCTTGGCAACTGGCATGTACTTATGATGGTTGCAAGTGACCTGGGGTCATATGATCACCTTTTATGCCCTTCGGACAAGCAAAGTCAACGTGGAAGCCTGATTCGCTTAACATGTTACTTAAGCAAGAAAGGTTGTAAAATGGGGCAAAAGTCACTTAACCATTATCTTGCTTAGCAATAGAAATGTTGGGCTCAATTATGGTTGTAAGTCGAAGTCTATCTCTATAGGAACAAACAAAATACTAACATTGAGATGGCTGGAATTAATAGAATACTAAGAAGAGATCAATCTGAAGTAAAGACAGCAGTGTTTTTGTCATTGAAATCAGATCGATATCTGCTTCCATCTTCCTTAAAAGTAAGGTTCGATAAATGAATGAAAAGAAAACTTGAACCAGTCGAGAGTAAAGCTGCATCCATGTTCACAAATGCCAGAATTTTTAGGCTGCCAATGATGCAGAACTATCAAATAACTGTATATATTGCAACAGTCAAATTCACTTAGATAGGAAGTGAAGCACTGGATTAAAATAATGATGTGGTCAGGCACAGGTTTAAATATTTAGAAAGGAAACTATGAACAAATGTAGACAAATATGTGGTGAACATTAAGATTCATATAAAACTTTAAGCAACTGTAGCTGCATTACGTCTTAAGTGCATAAAATCAATTCTCAAGGGATTTGGCATAACTGCCTATTTTATTTGGCACTAAATGCTTTAATTTGAATATTACATTGAATAGACCTGAGGAAAAAGTGTGCAGAATAAAGATCACACACACACACACACACACACACACACACACACACACACGGAAATATAAGTTTCTCTATTCATCTATGTATACATCTGCCTAACATTGAATGAAGAAATGTGTGTTGTGCTGCAAGAAAATACATGTTTAAGATTTCAGGATTTTGCACATGTGGAGAGAAGAGGAATATATCCATTGGAAAGTTGCAGGTAATAGGCCTAGGAGTGAGCTTGCAAACCTCACTGAACCAAAGTTTTAAACTAACATACAGTATTTGCAAAATGTACCAGGCATATTTCTAACATGCTGACCTATGTGCTGCATTTTTTGCAAAGAATGTACTTGTATGGAAAAATTTAAGAGCAGGAAGAATGAGACGGTGGGAAATGCGGAACTGAAAGTAACAAGTGTCTGGGAACTTCAAATGTACACAGATGTTTGCAGAGAGTGACAGACACTAAGAAAGTAAAAGAACAGGGAGGTGAAACTATGGAATGCGTACGTCAGTAAAAAAAGAAGGTATAAGAAATACCTGAAATGAGAATGGTGTCCTTTAGGACCTGCTATTGGTCATTGGACCCCATTGCAATGGTTTGACAATGTGAGTTTTCTGTTGTTGTTGTTATATCTTTTGCTTCTTTCTTTTGTTCCAAATTATTAGAAACAATAAACCTCTGATCTTAAAGTAAGATGTATTGCTTGTGGTTTGTCTGTGTTCCTCTTTATTGGGATATTTTTATGACAATGTATATGAGAATGAGGTCTTTAATTATATTGTAAACATACATACACACACACACACACACACACACACATATATATTTGTGCTAAAAATTTAAAATATTTTTACCAAATCAAGGAAAAAAAACCAACTTCATATAGTTTAATAAATGTATCTATAGAACTGGTCCCGTATTGAAATAAGCACAATGTTTTTTTGAGTCAGCCCTGTATATGTTCTTCAAAATAAAGCATTTTATGACTGTTCCATTGTTAAGTGAGCCCTACTTGTAGGTAGGATTACAAATTACTGATATTAAGTGGGGAATCTACAGAAGGCAGGATCTTGGATCCTTGGCATTGAGGAGAATTTTTTAAAAATGACTTCATTATATGCTGGGAGAACAGAAAGATGGAGTCATGGTTGTAGGGGAATCAGAAACCGAAGAGAAGGAATAAAGGACAGAATACACGAGTAAGTTGCTACTGTAGCTATGCACACAGTTATCTTAGTTTCTGATAACAGTCATTTTAAAATGCATTACCACCTTATGTTCACTAGCCTTTTTCTATCACTAGATGATGACCAATTTTTTAGCTTGAAAGGCTTTCTCTTTGAATTATTTAGCTTCCCAGATGAAAAAGAAGAACGTGAGATTACTTTGCATTACCACATAATTACAACAGAATAGCCATACTATACTATTCACCCACATCACCATATGGTTTTGGTCCCCCTGTAGAATATTTGATGGTTAATTAGCCACATAAAAGCAAAATGAAAACCCCTGGCAAGGAAAATGCCACAGTCTGTTTTCTAAAAGTATTCTCCCCACAGCCATTGCAGGATATTTAGCAATCCAGTAATATTTTTATGCAAATTGCAAACACCCGTCAAACTGATAATAGTTAACTCACTTGGTGGGATTCAAATTTTTTACTACCAGTTCTGTGGGCGAGGCTTTGTGGGCGTGGCAGGGGAAGGATACTGCAAAATCCTCATTCCCTCCCCACTCCTGGGGGAAGGTTCATGCAAAATTCCCATTTCCTCCCCACCCCACCAACCTGTTTTCCAGCTCCGTTCTTTTGTTCAGGGCAACAAAAGATCAGCTGGGAGGCAGCGGAGGCCAACCTATTTCCTGGTTCTCTGAAGTACTCAAAATTTCCGCTACCGGTTCTCCAGAACTGGCTGAATACTACCTCTGAACCCACTGAAAGATTATGTTGTCCCCTAATGAAACAAAGAGCCCAGTTCTTCCCACTTACATAGTGGCGGGAAAAACCAAAAGGTCATGTAATCCATCTTCCCCAAATAATTCAGTCAAGTAATTCAGGTCTATGCTTCTCTTTTGGATCATCCCCAAAATAAATAAATAAAAAACAATTGCTCTGCCTCATGACAGAAACCCCATTATTTGGCACAACTTGCCACTTTAAAAATTAACGATAAGATCCACACGTTGCTCAAATGCTAGCATTTTATATTGAAACAGTTCCGAAGAAAGAACATTTGAAAAGAGGATGTTGAAGGTCTATTTTAGCTTCTGTCTTGTTGCAGAGTACAGAAGGGAAGCACACCAGTAGTGGGATTCAATTTTTTTTTACCACTGGTTCTGTGCGCGTGGCTTTGTGGGAGTGGCTTTGTGGGAGTAGCAGGGAAGAATACTGCAAAATCCCCATACCATCCCACTAACCTGCTTTTCAGCTCAGTTCTCCTGTTCAGGGCAACAAAAGATCATCTGGGAGGCTGAGAGGCAGCGGGGGTGGGGCCAGCCTATTTGCCGGATCTCCAAACTACTCAAAATTTTCACTACCAGTTCTCCAGAACCTGTCAGAATTGGCTGAATATCACCACTGAAGCACGTCCAGGAAATGGCTATGGGGTTTCAGAAATGACATTTGTACATTTGCAAAGGCAGATGGGTTAGCTGAGGAATTCTCTCTTATTTGGACTCCGAATTAGACAATATATAGGAAATTCGGGGCTCAGAGCATCCTCTTTTGAGGCCATTTGTTGGCATTTTATGAGCCTGGGCTAATGATCCAGGAGATGTTTGGTGGCATCCCTATTTATTTCTGCAGCAGCATCCTCTCTGAAATGTTCTAGAAAATAGAAAAAGATGGAAAAGAAGATTATCTACTCCATTGGCATGTAATTTAAGGGTCAAAGAAGACAAATATATAAGGCCGGTCAATGTCGGTTGGCGGGTCCCCGGGGAAGGGCCTTCTCTGTTGCTGCTCCGGCCCTATGGAACGATCTCCCCGTAGAGATCCGGACCCTCACCACTCTTCCAGCCTTCCGTAAAGCCACGAAGACCTGGCTGTTCCGGCAAGCCTGGGGCTGTTGATTAGTATCCAGCCCCACTCCAACTGTATGCATGTTGTTGATTTTTAATATTTGTATTATCTTAATTTTTTAATATATGTTGTTTTTGCCCGTAAGCTGCCCAGAGTCCCACTGGGAGTGGGCGACATACAAATGCCAATAAATTGGAAAATTGGAATTGGAAATGAAAATACAAAAAGGTTAAAAAGGTCTAGTGAAATTTAAAAAAATGCCGGGTTGTACTTAGTGTATTTGAAACATCTCACTAACAAGAGAAAGTATGTACTTGCTTTTAAAAATTCTAAAAAAGCTAACCAGAACAATCTCAATTCTAATTCAGCGAAGAAAGTTATGAATAAGGTCATCTTGTCTAGTTCTTTAGGCTATATTAGAATTAAATGAAGAGATTTCCCTTGGTAAAGTGATGCATTTCAAAAGTACATGGGGAACAGGAAAACACAACTAGGTTCTGAGGCAAATCCTTCAGAAAATGACTTAATCCATAATTAGCATTTTAAAAAGGCAGCAATAGTTTATCATTAAAGCTCAGGGAGGATGAGAGGAAGTTGGGAAATATCCAGATCTCAGGTCTCAACATCTCAGTTTTTGCTTAGCTACTTGTCCCTGACATTTTGTGCTGATTGTCAAGGAGAATATTATTCCCCATTCCTGACCATCAGAGTCAAGTTGCGATAGCAATAGCAATAGCAGTTAGACTTATATACCGCTTCATAGGGCTTTCAGCCCTCTCTAAGCGGTTTACAGAGTCAGCATATCGCCCCCACAGTCTGGGTCCTCATTTCACCCACCTCGGAAGGATGGAAGGCTGAGTCAACCTTGAGCCGGTGAGATTAGAACCGCTGAACTGCAGATAACAGTCAGCTGAAGTGGCCTGCAGTACTGCACCCTAACCACTGCGCCATCTCGGCTCTTGTAGCCCCAAGGATGTTTAGATGATTGATGCATAAAGCTGACACTTCATTCCTCTTTAAGGCCCCTTAAGGAGGATTTAAATTACGGCCTTATAGCCTTGGGATGGCCTTCTGAGTTGTTCCAAAAGTTGCTACCAAGTTGTAATAAAATGAGACACAATGAGAAAACTATTACATAGAAGAAAAGTGATCGCATGAGTTATATTTAATTAACTAAATTTAAAATAGTTTGAAATTAAAAATATAACAGAGCCAATTTTTGTTCTAGCCTCACCACTCAAAAACCAAGTGTGGTTCAAAAAAGGTCATATGCCCCCCTGCCAATCATAATATGCAAAGTATCATGTGTGATGTAAATGATAACCCTAAAGAAATACTTCCATTTATAATGTATTTGTAGTCAAATATGTCACTAGTGGAATTCAGAAAACTATTACCGAGTCATCCCAGGCATGCTTCACTTCACATTTGGATTATAAATTACCAAGCCAAGTGAATAATTTGTATTGCTTTGAAGATAGATAGCAATTAACAAACTGTGCTTAGCACAACTACATAAAATTAAATGATGTAGGGCATAGCTTTGTGGAAGTGTATTGCCTATCTATCTCTCTGGGATTATATGTAAGATATTTGAAAAGGGTAGCACAAATTCAAGAATAAAACTTCCTTCATGTGTATTATCTGTTGTTTTAAAGATGTAAATTTAGCACCATAACATACATGGATGGATGGATGGATGGATGATACATACATACATGCATACATACATACATGCATATGCATATGCATATGCATATGCATATGCATATGCATATGCATATACATATACATATACATATACATATACATATACATATACATATACATATACATATACATATACATACATATATATTAAAAATAATGGCTTTCTGTCTGGATGGTCTCCTGGGCTGAGCCGATAGAGAAAGGAAGCAGTATGCTTCCTCCCATATTTGGGCATACCAGGGGTTGTGACACAATACATACACACACACATACACACACATCTATATCTATATGTATATCTCTATCTCTATCTCTATCATCTCTATCTCTATCTCTATCTATCTATCTATCTATCTATCTATCTATCTATCTATCTATCCATCCATCCATCCATCCATCCATCCATCCATCCATCCATCCATCCATCCATCCATCCATCTATCTATCTATCTATCTATCTATCTATCTATCTATCTATCTATCTATCTATCTATCATCTATCTATCTATATTTGCATCCTAAGAGATTAGAAGTAGTTCTATTGGAAAATAAGAAACAGGTTTGCTTGGCGTAAGCCAGAGCAAGTTCTTTGCAGATTGGAGGTAATTAAACAGTGAGGTTTGGGAAGTCTTTGGATCATAGTCATGTTTGTTCTCATTCTATTGAATATATTACGTTCTTGACATTTGTAGATTGTGCTATGACAATCTGCTGTTTTAAGGGTGTTGACGTGACAAGTTGCAGAATAGGCTACATGTGTGGATCAGACCTGGCTGCAAAACATGTGTCACGCATATTGGAATCCTGTTTTCCTGTTCAAAGGTGTCAAGCTGGGCTTAATATTGAGGGCACTATTCCTGGAGATAAGGAATGCCGTGTTCCTTGCTCGAGGCCAAGTTCGTGGCTTGTGGAAATAGTGATAGCTAAATTTTCTTATGGCTGATGGAATTCAGAGTTAAACACTAAATACAAGAATGTTGTTTGATTTGTACCAGTTGCCACTAAAGAGCATTGTGAAAATGTAAACACGTCTTTTAGGAACAAATACGTGCCTGCCCTGGGTTTTATGCACAGCAGCTAGCCCAGAGGCAATATCACACATCACCATGAGAATACAAACTGATAGTCTTGGCTCATAACACAGCAGATTTAAATATGGTTGAAAAGAGTAAGTGTAGATAATTTATGTGGCAATACCAGGGGTTAGCAAAATAGAAGACAAAGAACTGGAGAGGGTTATAAAGTGTCAATATTTTAAAATTGAAGTTGAAAGATTATGGCATAACCAACCATGATGGTTGCTGTGGTTATGGACACATTGGGTGCCATACCCAAAAATCTTGGACGGCACCTACATAATGTGCACATTGACAAAATTGCCACCTATGAGTTATAAAAGGCCACATTACTCAAATCTGCACATATACTCTGCTGATACATTACAGCAGGTGTCTCAAACTCGATTTCATTGACGGCTGCATCAGGGTTGTGTTTGATCTCAGAGGGTTAGGGGGGGGGCATGACCTGGGGAGCATGGTGGAGAGCATGGCCAACTTGTTGTCACCCATGCAGGCTCCATTTTCGGCCATGATAGCCTCCTGCAGTCCTCCACCAGTGAAAATGAATCGGGGGGGGGGGGGTACATACGCAGCTCCCAGATCTCCTTTTTCACTGGCGGAGGGCTGCAGGAGGCCATCGCGGCTGAAAATTGAGCTCTATTTTTGCTGGCAGAGGCACCCTGGGCCGATCCTTCGCTGCATCCAGGGCAGCCCTACGGGCCAGATTTAACTATCCCATGGGCTGGATCTGGCCCACGGGCCTTGAGTTTGACACCCCTGCATTAGAGCATTCTACCATAGGTTCTTGGGAAGAACTTAATGCCTATGAAGACCAACAGCAGGTAAAGAACTGGCAGCTGTAATTTCACACTGTTGTTCTTCATATGGATAAGGCTGGATGAGGCTGAAATTGCCAATCACCATCAGTGGTGGGATTCAGCCAGTTCGCATCTATTCAGGAGAGCTGATTGGTAACTTTCTAAGTAGTTCAGAGAACCGGTTGTTGGAAGAAATCTCCTTTTGTTTTTTTCCACTTTACAGGACTAATCCTGTAAGGAAGGCAGGAAGGAAACATTCTAGTGTTGTTTCTAGCCTCATCTTTATTGACCTGCTTACAGAAACTGCCTCTCCGGTTAACCCTTATTACATTGTAACAGCTAAGACGAAGCGCCCATCGACCTGAATGACCTTGAGTTGGCCACGCCCACCCAATCACATGATCACCGAGCCCCACCTACCCAGCTGGTCATTAGGGCAGAAAACCGGTTGCTTAAATTATTTGAATCTCACCACGGATCACCATTCTTAGGATGCCACATGCTTACTTTGCTTGGATAGCAGTACCAAGACATGTTCTGGATGCACAATAAGAATGAGCTAGGGAAGCTTCACTTTTTGTTTTGAGTTGATCAAATATTTTTGATCAGTTGACTTGATATGAGTTTCTTGCAAACAAATTACATCATTCTTAAACTGTTTGAGATAATGAAATATTTTCTTCCTCTTCTGTGGAGAATTCAGTCCGTTGACATTCCATGTTAAAATCTTAGTTGTCATCTTTGGTTGGCTGAAGCATTTTTAGAGCTTCCTGCATGGCCTTTTTAACCTTAGGTCTAGCTCCTCCCACTGCTTCCAGATTTGTTATTGTAGTTCCTTGATCGATGGCCGATGATTGTTGATGCTGTTGCTTTTTAGCTTGTTTCTCCATTCGTCTAGTAGTCATGCGGCTAGGTCTTTGTTCCATAACACTTTGCACTTCTAGAAAAGAGAGATGCTCCATCTTGTCTGGTGGTTGTGTAGTTTGCTGTCTATCCTGTCCTTCTTGTGGTCTTTCTCTAGGTCCAGATGGTGCAGGGTATCCGGCCTTCAATATATTATAATAAAAATCTCGGGCTTTCCATACAGAGTTGAGGCGATACCTTTGCTTATCAAATGTAAATATAATGCCAAATGGTGCATCCCATCTATACTGTATCTTCCTGGGAGGAGCCTGCTGGTGGTGGCAGCAAAAAATCAGCTGCCTCCGAATTCCTGGCTACGTACCTGTTTAGAGGATCTTCCATCTGACGTCTTATCAGGTTTTCTTATCCTTCAGGCAAGAAGGAAAGAAGAAATTGTTTTGCTGGCAAATGCTCTTCGATTTTTGCAGCTTTTGTGCTTGCAGGGAGAGGGGGGCTAGCCCAAGGCAGAACGGCTGTCCGTGCTGGGAACTTCAAACTGCCTTGTGCGGGACAAAGTAGGTCTCCCCCACTCAGTTCAAAGTTTTGTTTGATTTAATCTTATCACGAGCTGGATTCGTATTACGAGTGCAATAATTGTTTATCAAGATTTTAGCTTCTTTTCTTTTTCTCCTCCGAAAAACTATCTACTTAGAGGCTTTTAAAATGGCGCTGAGCAGGCTGGTTTCTCGGGTAATAACGAACACTTTTTGTTAATTGTCACAAGAATTCAAAACAAAGGAGACAAAGAATTCAAAACAAAGGAGATTGCTTATCATTTGTTTTGTTTCACAATCGGCCAGCAGAAGCTTTTTAATTAGTTTCATTTCTACAAGAATTTCACTTCCTCATTAATCTTGCTTATCTGGAAGTTAAATGGTGATGAATCTGCTGAACGGTCTTGTTACAATGTTTACTCACTGAAAGTTTTGCCAAGCCTTAAACTTCAAAATAAAAGGGGAACTCAGCTTCTTTACTTAAAGCTGCATATTCAGGCAATAGAGTTTTATTAACTGCAGGCAGATAAATTTTGAAATGGCTTCAAAACTAAATATTAACTTGAAGTCGTCACCCTCTACTTCCAGGGGCACATCCTCAGTGCCTGGCACAAAGCTGCAGCCTCCGCTTCCTACGCCTCCTACTGGGGATGTGTTAACGAAAGAATTTTTCCTGAGCAATCTAAGCGAGGCTCTTAATGCACTGACAATTAAAATGGAAGATAAGTTTAGAGATAATAGAGAGGTGGTAAAGCAGGAGAGAAAAGAGGAAATAAAAGAAATGAAAGAAGAAATCAAAAGTGAAATAAAAGGACTTAAACAGGAGCTGTATGGGAAGCTTCACTTTTTATTTCCCTGATGGCTTTGGGAGTATAGAGAGCAGCAGTTTCAATTTGTTGCCAAAAGAAATACGTACATATTGGTTGTCTACTCTGCTGCCCATTGTGAATGCAAACCACAAACCAAGTGCTTATTCCCACCAATATCTCTCCTGAATAAGAGGTTTCACGTGTCTAAAAGGGCTCTTTCTCCCTAATATTTGGTCCTTTTGGCAGCTGCAGTTTTGAATCCTTCTGTGCAGCCATAAGGTCTGAAATATTTGATGGAAGCTAAGGGAGAAATATGCCTTTGTAGCATAACCCAGGCTGACTTCAGTGGTTAGGCAAGAGGCACCCAAAGTTGATACAGACTTCCAAAGGTATGAGAACTGCAGGCTTCCAGTATAAAAGCCACATGGAAATTGCTCTTCTTGCTGATGCCGTTACTGTCGTTCCCAAACCGCAAGCTTTTAAATTGGTAAAAAGTACAGGTCAATTTTCCCTTGTCCTTGAAATCTAATGGGGTGTTACGTAAATGTACCAGAAATATTATCCCAGATTACTGAATTCCACAAAACAATAATTTAATGTTTTTCATTTCCTCGTAAGGTCTTGCAGAATGAAAGACGTCAAACTGAGTTATTGAGCCTCCTGTAAAACTGCTGAGAAATTAGAATTAATGCTAATGAAATGTATTAAATAAATTGATCCCAAATGTTTCAGCAGCGCAAAAGATTCTGCACACATTCCACGCTGAAGAAGCTGGGCTAGTTACAAGGTTTCAGAGCTATGGAATTTCTTAGGTGAGTGACCCATTCGTTTGAAGCAAGGTTTCCTAAGAACTGATCCCTTGATAGAAAGGGATAGAGAATGCACTGTAAACTGACCCAGTTGTTTATGTGAAAATTTACACCCTGATCTTCAGTGCCAGATCAATCTTCTGAGAAGAGCAGGGTATGTTCTTTGCAATGTTTACCGTTATGCAGGATGGTAAATGGAGGAAAAGTTACCAGGTCAATGTAGTGGGTTTCCCAAACTGTGAAGTACATCTTGGGAAGGTGCAGGTAGAGTATAGAGTAATGGTTCCCAACGTGGGGGTGGGGGATTTGATTTTTAATGGGGGCAATTTGAACCTTGTTTAAACCAGGTTAATGGCCTTTTAGGCTTCCTCCGCGTGAGTAGAGTTAACTTTTTGAGGAAAGTAAGAATTGTATGTCACAGGGGAGGGGGGGCATCAGGATTTTAGAGATACTTAGGTAGGGCATGGCCAAAAAAAAGTTGGGAACCACTGGTCTAGAGGAATTGTACATTGTTACAATAAATGCGCCTTTCCCAAAGTTTCATTGTGTTGTTTTCATTATTCATTTGTGTGCGTTTCAGTATTTTTTATAAATATTTTTTTATTTTTGTTACATAGACAACATATACACACAACAATAGAAAAAGAAAAGCAAAAAAGAAAAAAGAAAAGAAAAAAAAACACACAAAAGAAAATATAAACAAAGCCCATCATCACATACAGTATGTCGTTTGGTTACAGGTGTTTTAACATATATCATTCTTATACATTCATTGTTTCATTTAATAGATTATAATTTAGTATCGTTTCTTATTCCCCTACCTGTGGCAATCCATCCCAACTACGTTTCTCCCCCCACACACCCCGCATCTCTCTGTTATATATTTAATAGACACAACAATAAAATAATAAAAAAAACCCATCATCACATGCAGCATGTTGTTTGGTTACAAGTGTTTTAACACCCACATCCTCGAATAATATTTACCATCTCAAACTTTTCATCTAGTATAACTAAAAACCTCATTTTCATTCTACAATATATATTCAGTTAACATTGGTATTATTTTTTCAGTATTTTTTAGGGGGACATTACATTAAGATTAGACTAGAGCAGGGGTATCAAACTCGCAGCCTGCAGGCCAGATGCGTTATGCGCTGGCCATGCTCGTTTTAGGGAAAGGGGAAAAGTCATGATACATCATGTGATGCCCTCATTGACAACCCTGGACTAGAGGGAAGTATTCTGACCTAGGCTTACTGATACAGTAAAAAGCACACCGTTCCAAAAAGAGCCAAGGTGGCGCAGTGGTTAAATGCAGCACTGCAGGCTACTGCTAGATCAGCAGTTCAGCGGTTCAAATCTCACCGGCTCAGGGTTGACTCAGCCTTCCATCCTTCTGAGGTGGGTAAAATGAGGACCCAGATTGTTGGGGGCAATATGCTGACTCTCTGTAAACCGCTTAGAGAGGGCTGAAAGCCCTATGAAGCGGTATATAAGTCTACTGCTATTGCTATTGCTATTGCTAAAAAAAACCTCTTTTTATTTCAAAGGCTGTGAATTATGTTCATTCACAGCCCGTAATGAATCCCAAATAGTTGTATAGAGTCCTACAGTAGACTGCCAAAGTCTTTTGGGATAAGGCTGATAAGTACCCACCTTTATCTTCCTTGAAATGCTGCCAAAGACTTAATTGGCAATTAGCTTGGCAAGGTCACATGGAGCAAAGAATCAAAACAGAGCTTCAGAAGGTGAATTGACCAGCATGAACCAAGTTGCTTCCTGCAAAGGCTTACATGCCTTTGTTCCTCCTTTATGTCCCATGGGAGGGGCCAATCACCTCCAAGACTTACTCCCAAGTTGTCCCTATTATTTTAACTGTTTTTGCCTTCTGGCAGCTCTGTGCATGCACGCACTGGGAATAGGGGGAGCCTGTTCCTCTGGCTTGCTGGTGTCTGACTCTGGAGGCTCCAGAGGCAGCATATAACTTCCAGATGGCCCTGGCCCCCTCTCTGCCTCTGATGCAGACCCCTCGTCTGAGCTTTCCCCAGACTCAAGGACTGGCCCATGTTCCTCCCTAACCTCCTTGCTGTCTGCAGGCTGCTGGTGGACCACAACAGGGAGTAGGATGGAAAAAGGCTTAAGAACCCCTGCAATAAATTCAATAGCTGGGATTGTGGGGCTTGTAGTCCAATATATCTGGTAGGTATGAAGTTGAAATGTTTAACTACATCCAAGATGTCCCACCATCTTCTAAGCTTTAGTCTGGAAACTTTTCTTGCCTCTATTGAGAAAAACAAAGATACAGAAACTAAATATGATGCTTTATCATTGCAAATATCTATCTTCTGCAAATGAGAGATGGAGATTCCTCTGTAGCAGTAATAAAACGTGTAGGGATGTCTGTTTAAATATCAAATAAATAATTGCTTATTCTCACCATTGTTGCTCTTTAATAGCAATAGCAATAGCAGTTAGACTTATATACCACTTCATAGGGCTTTCAGCCCTCTCTAAGCAGTTTACAGAGTCAGCATATTGCCCCCAACAACAATCCGGGTCCTCATTTTACCCACCTCGGAAGGATGGAAGGCTGAGTCAACCCTGAGCCGGTGAGATTTGAACAGCCGAACTGCAGAACTGCAGTCAGCTGAAGTAGCCTGCACTGCTGCATTTAACCACTGCGCCACCTCGGCACCTTAAAATGTGGTAATACACACAAACTTGATGTTTGTGAGATAGATGGAGCTTCGAAGTACTCACATTTAGTTGGATCATATCTCATTATATTAAAAGTATATTAACTGATAAATGTTTTCTAATGGCAGGGAAAATGTAAAAATAAGTCCTCTGAACTTTTACTCATTTTATATTATTATTATATTTAAAGGCTTATTTTGCCCATTCCCTGATTTTGAAATATATTGATTTCCTGGCCACTGAATAAGCACAAGGGAAGGTAGATAGAGCCAAATTGGCCTTCAGTGAGATGGGCTGTTAAGACATTATAAACTTTAGTTCATCTTGCTTAAGGCATTTACAGCAGTGGAAAAACAGATATTGTGCAAGTGAATTTCTAGACGGAAGAAGGAAGCACTGGGAAATTTTTCTTCCAGATAATAAACTCTTGCTTTTCAAAAATGGAGGTGCCCTCTCCTGCCTAGAGAAATCCATCAGAAGAAAATTATTGGACTTGCAGATCTAGGATTACCATTACAGAAAATTCATTACTTGGCATATTGCATGTATATCAGATTGGACAAATTAAAATGTGTTCAAAAGATAACTTCAGCTGGGCTCCCATCTTTACAATGAGGCTTGGAAGAATTTAACTTTGAAGTTATTTGGATCAGTTAACTGAATTCTGCTAAAAAAAAAAGGATTATAATCATTCATGTAAAATTGGAAGCACATGATTATAGTTCAGTTGAACAGAACCAGAGAGTGGAATGGTCTGAAGACATTCTTTGAGCAATGTTTGAAACCATACATAAAAGCCATGAAATACAAATGTACAATATCACAAGAAAATAAAATAAAAGAAAAAGAAAATACAGAATGGAACTGTCTAGCAGACCAAATACTGTATTAGAATAAATTACAGATGGAGCAGAGGTGGGTTCCTGCCAGTTCGCACCTCTTCGGTAGAACTGATTTGTCAAATCTACCGAACCGGTTAGAAGAGGTTCCACCAGTGGACCCGGAAAGCAGGCCACACCTACAGAAGAGGTTCCAAATTTTTTTGAAACCCAGCACTGGTCCTTGGATATGATTATTCTACACTATCATGCTCATATTTATAAAACTCAGTGCCTCTGTGAAAGGTAAGGATGACTACTGCGTTTGTGGTGCAATCAGAACATTGCGTGTGTTGAAGTTGTTTTAACGCAAACCAAAGATGCCTTTTAAAAAAACAAGTTTACATCATATTCTTATGCATGCCAGTGCTGTGAGGTAATTTAAGGTGGTTCTGACAAGTGTTGTCGGCATCTTCATATCCGGTCACATGGGCGGCAAGCCACTCCCACAAAGCAGGCCACACCCACAGAGTAGGTTCGAACAATTTTTGAAACCCAACACTGAGATGGAATATGAATCAAGTCAAACAAGTAGATTGCTCTGAGTCTTCCCAAATATGAGTAGCCTATAACTCTATAAATAAATAAATCTAAAGGTATTAGCATTTTACTTTGGATTGCAATTATTTACTAGTGAAAAAAAAACTATACTATACTCTTTAAAAAAATCACCTGAACTATGAGGCATAATCCTTAATTGACACGAGTTGTGTACACATACACACACCTACCAATACATACATACTCATTTATGGGTATTATATGAATAAAAATATAATTTGTGAATGATAATGTCATGATCAGGTCCAGAGATGACCTTTTGAGGAAATGGTGCAGAACCACCTCCTTATCAGATGGTAGGTCCACTCCTTCACTTAGAGAGGAATTAACCACCACTGAGCCAAATATCTCTCCTCTTTGGTAGCCTTCACCAGTCAGTAGGGACATGGGTCGAATGCAGAAGTAGCTGAGCTAATACCCATGAGAATTCTGTCCATTTTCTCAGGCCCAACAGGATTAAACTCCCACAAATAACCAAGTCAGCCCCAGACCCCATAGCCTCCAAAGGACCTGCTACAAGGCCAAATACCAATTTGGAATGAGTCCATTTACCTTTATTTATCAAATTCATTGCATATTCTTCATCATAACCTTACAGAATGGTACTTATATTAGGGCCTATTCTCATTTGTAACGTAAATTATTTGGCAAAGCAGGAGATTTGGGGAGGAATGAATGAATGAGAATAAAGAAATTATTATCATTTGTTTTTATAACCTCTGCAAGAGCAAAAAAAATATTGTTGATGCACTTCCGATGTGGCTTTACACAAACTGGTGTGTAAATTAGCTGAATGGAACAAGCCTGAGCTGCGTGCAGAACAGATTCTCAGAATGCAGATTCTCAAAGTTCTTTTCACATGAACTTTTCATCTAATGAAGGACCGAAAACGTCATGGACTTGGTTCTGGGCTTTGACAAGAAAGTCTGCAGAAAGTCTCCTGGATAAGATTGTCCAGCTTTCTACACTGCTTCCAGAAACAATGTCACGAATCCTTGGTCTCTGTACTGGGTGGGAAAGAATAAGTAATTGTTATGGAAGATGTACAGTGTAATCGTCCACAGTCTTTTTTGGTTCTAATGTGTCTGTAACATGTAACCTGTGAAATGATTACGGTCGCCATACCATTGAATCCACAATGTGAGAAAATGCTTAATATAATGACATTGTGGCACCCCTGTTCTTCTGCAATTGGAAAACAAGAGTTAGGCGTAGTAGACTGTCACTTATAATATTTACCTTCTTTAAAAGAGGACCCTGTTAGCTTAAAATATACTTCCCATACAAGTACCAATCTATTCCAGAGTGATATCATATCAGGCTGTTGTTCCACATCTCTGTTTTTAAGGTAACCTAAATAGCACTTCCTTCTTCCTAATGTGAGACAGACATTTAAATTTCCTATCAGAAACATCCTGACTACAGACAAGTTGGCATAGGGAGAAAGAAAATATATTTTCTAGAGGAGAGTTGCATAACCTTTCAATCTGAAAGTTCTGAACAAAATGCCATGAGGAATTTAGACATAGCCTTTTTTCCCCTTACATCTCTTATTATTTTGGTTTCTGATGCTTCTTGACATTCCACTTCAATCTTAGTCCTATGTAGAAAAAAGAACTTTTGTCAAAGTCAGTGAACTTGAACCTCCTAAACTTCCAAACTTTTGATCAACATTTTTGAATTCATGAAAATATGTAATTACAGTCATAACTCT
Organism: Thamnophis elegans; assembly: GCF_009769535.1. Classification (NCBI taxonomy): domain Eukaryota; kingdom Metazoa; phylum Chordata; class Lepidosauria; order Squamata; family Natricidae; genus Thamnophis; species Thamnophis elegans. Next base: position 14,391,183 of record NC_045544.1, read on the forward strand.
AAGCAATAAAGTTATATCTTCCTAACAGGGAGAATGGGATTCAGTTCTAAGGTAACTAGAACATAGATAATCTTAAGTATTGGCAACACAAGTGACTCATTGTTCTTTTTTTGTCTTACAGATGAGAAAAAGAAGTTGAAAACCTAGGATTTCTGCCTTTACCTTTGACCTTGCTTTGTAGCCTCTTCCACATAAACTTATGTCCATACCTATCAGATGATATTTAAGGACTATTTTAAGCTAGAGCCTATTTAATGTCACAATATCTATGGAGATCTCAATCATCCAGGTCATGGTTGTTCCAAAAGTACTTTTCGAAAGGCAACTGAATTTCTTGGTTTTTTCCCCCTTGAAAATGTTTCACTTTTCATCCAAGAAGCTTCTTCAGAATACCAGAACAATAGAGTTGGAAGGGACCTTGGAGGTCTTTTAGTCCAACCCCCTGCTCAGAACTGAAGAAGCTTCTTGGTTGAGAAGTGGAACTTTTTCAAGCAAAAAAGAAAACAAGAAAGTTTACTTGCTCTTTGGGATATTCAATGTCACCTTAAGACAGGGGTCTCCAAACTTGGCAACTTTAAAACTTGTGGACTTCAACTCCTGTGCTGGCTGAGGAATTCTGGGAGTTGAAGTCCACAAGTCTTAAAGTTGCCACATTTGGGGACCCCTGCCTTAAGCCAAATTAGGGCACAATAAGGGAAACCCATTATTACATTCCTTTTTTTATTGCTTAAATCAGAGGTATGTATCCAACCATCTATATAAACAGCAGTGGACTGATGCCTAGATGTTAGGTAAAGCTGGATATGATGCTATTCCGCCCCCACTTTACTGTTACCAGTTCAAGAATGTATGAAAAGATAAAGCAGGGTATCTGCTTTCTGTCGCAAGGGGCTAATAATAACTTATTCATTCAACTTTTGTTAACAAGAAGCCAGATTTATAATTTGATCTCATTAAAAAACAAACAAACAGGAATTCAATTCCACTTTGACATCCTTATTGGATGATGTGGTCATCTGGTTCTAAGCACAACCTTCATTCTAAGCCTAAAAGGACATCTCATGTTAAACCTCCTCAAGGACTGGAGAATGTGTTTAAATGTTTTGTTTTAATCATCTTTTAATCTGTTCTGGGTTAAGAATTTTTAAAATGTTTATAGATACTGAATGTGTGCTGTAGTAGTTTTTAAATCTGAATATTTTAAAATGGTTTTCCTTTGTTCATTACTTGTCAGTGTAATGGTATTGAGATTACGGAAATACATTTTTGAAGGAATGTAACAGATAACATCCCATTCAATCCTTATTAAGAAGAATAATGGATATTAATTAAATTAACTGGGGAAGAGCTACAACTTCTCCGCCACCTTTAAAGACTCTAATTAAATAAAAACAGCTATTTCCTTCTGTTCTCCTCTTTGTCTGATAGCCATGGTAACTTTGGTTGGTAAAGTAGGAAGTGTTAGAGAAATAGAACTGTCTCAACCTGACACTTTTTTCTTACTATTCTTACTTTTCTTTTTTTGCTTTTCATTTTTTAGAACAAACACTTTGTATGTTATTCAAGAACAGAACAGCCCAGGCATTACTTGGATTTAACATAGGCTTTCCATTCAAAAACAAACAGAAACGATGAGACAACTATCAAAGAAGACACAGAATTCCTGGTTTAATAACATAGGAACATCTTGATCTACTCTGAGTCAAATTATTCCATATTTCCACCCTTAGTCTTGGGAATATAGTACTGGTATTACGGAAGTCCCACAGTGGGTGGATAGTTTACTTTTCAGCTAGCAAATGGAAGATGTCAGAATATTGCATTTTTGATGATAGCATCTCTGTGACATTAGAAATGTGCTTGTGCCAGTTGTGTCACACCTTCAAAAAGAACCAGCTCTTATATAAAGTTTTACATGTCATCACTGCATTTAGGTTGCTGCTATAATCTTTGTCTTCTGCTCTCCTGCTCTTTTTTTTTATGGAAGGAAGAATTGCAACTGACAACATCAGCTGGAGCACATCACAGGCCACCCTAATTGTTGCTTTCACCTGCCTACCTTGAAGGAGCCAGGAATCTAGGAGGACTCCCAAGCACAAATCTGTTCCTTTAGGAAAAAGAATACCCCACCTGGAGTCATTGATGAAGCAGTCAGAGAGACAGGTGGTTTCTGGACTAACAGTTACTTACGGTAGTCTGGATAGGATTCTAATTCAACTTGTTTCTTCCCATTTAGATCCCAGTTTCCAGAATGTACCAGGTCAGGACTTTGCTCAGAGTGGAGATCTAGAACTCTCTCCCAAACCTTCCCCCAATGCTTTCATGATCAAGAGTATGGGAGAAAGAAGTCAATCATGTAGCATCCTATGCAGTAGCTAAGCTGATCTCCTTTCTTCCCACTGACTGGAAACCCCATACAGGAAGAAGCAAAAAGACTGCCCAACCTTTATAGAGAGCCCAGGAGGTTCTAGGGTCAGTACAGTGGTGGGTTTCAAAAATTGTTCGAACCTACTCTGTGGGTGTGGCCTCCTTTGTGGGAGTGGCTTGCTGCCCATGTGACTAGATGGGAGTGGCTTGCCGCCCATGTGACCGGATATGAAGATGCCGACGACACTTGTCAGAACCACCTTAAATTACCTCACACACAGCACTGGCATGCATAAGAATATGATGTAAACTTGTTTTTTAAAAGGCATCTTTGGTTTGTGTTAAAACAACTTCAACACACGCAATGTTCTGATTTCACCACAAACGCAGTAGTCATCCTTACCTTTCACAGAGGCACTGAGTTTTATAAATATGAGCATGATAGTGTAGAATAATCATATCTAAGGACCAGTGGTGGGTTTCAAAAAATTTTGGAACCTCTTCTGTAGGTGTGACCTGCTTTCCGGGTCCACTGGTGGAACCTCTTCTAACCGGTTTGGTAGATTTGACGAACCGGTTCTACTGAATAGGTGCGAACTGGTAGGAACCCATCTCTGGGTCAGTAGCATACCTAAAAGAGTCCTAAAAGGACCAGGAATGGCATACTCCAAGCCTTAATGTACTAGATCACAGGTGTCAAACTTGTAGTATAACATTGCGGTCACATGATGTTTCATTACATTTTCCCGATTCGCACACCTGGGGTGGGTGTGGTCTGCATGTGATGCATCTGGGCCACAGGCCACCAGTTTGACACCCCTGTATTAGATCATCTCCCAGCACTGTCAATATAGTTTCTGTCCCATTCTTTGGTATGAAAGCATAGGATGCTCTGCACTTAATATTAGTAAAGAAATGCCACAAATTTAGACCACCATCATGAAGGCCTTATATTTCTGTCCTTAAACTATTGAATTTGAACTAACAACTCAGCAGGGCTTAATTCTAAGACGACCAAATTAAATGGTTAGAGTCTCCTTTATGTGACATACATGTGCACCATACTCACCTGTAAGAGCAGATGAAAAGCACTGTTCTTTCTCCAGTTAATGATGTGTGAATGGCCAGAGATATACAACATGCTTAACTAAATTTAATCAAATCTATGGTTTATCTAATTGTACCGTATGAAATAAGCCATAGTTTGGATATCTGGGTTAGGACTCCTATTACTTTAATTGCCACAAAACAAATATATTTTTGATAATAGATGTTTTAGATCTGTCATGAGACAGACACAGGGATAGAAAATCATTCACAGAATGTCCTTAGTTAAAGAACTTTAAAGGTAGCTCAAATCAGTGTTAACAATGGGAAATATTTGTTAAACCCAAAATCATTTCTCAGTTGGGTAAGAGAAAATTTCTAACTGCAACCAGTTCTACAAACTTTAGTCAGGTCAACATAAAACATCGGCAGGTAGCACTGAGGTTCTGATGTATTCTGTACTCTTTTAATGACTAAAACTTTGCCACGGGATAACTATATTTTTGTTAAATTTATATCCTAAGAATAGTTTTCTTTCAATTTCATCCCTTCTTTCAAGCATTGTTCATGTGTTATAGTTACTTCTAGTTTTCTTTTGCTTGTGTTTAAGCTATGTTTCTCAGAGGTTTGGGGTGGCAAATGTCAGATGCTGATGGAACTCAGTAGCAATACCAGTTACTAAAATATTGTCCTCTATCCAGTGGTGGGTTTCAAAATTTTTTAGAACCTCTTCTGTAGGTGTGGCCTGCTTTGTGAGAGTGGCTTGCCAGTCATGTGACTGGGTGGGAGTGGCTTGCCAGCCATGTGGCTGAGTGGGAGTGGCTTGGCAGTCATGTGACTGGGTGGGCATAGCCAACATGTAAAATGTGGTGAAACTCACTTAACAACGCTCTTGCTTAGCAACCAAAATGTTGGCTCAGAAACTCTGGCATTTGAAGTACGCAAGTCTTAAAGCTGTCAAGTTACAAGACCCTTGCACCCCAACCCTTTAGAAAAAAAAGCCCTGGGGGTGTTCAAACTTGACAGCTTTAAGACTTGTGGACTTCAACTCCCAGAATTTCTCCTCTTGCTCTTCATCTTGATGATATCCGGACAGGCAGGGGAGGGAGTTGGAACAGGTTCTAAATGGCACTGTAGATTTGTGGAACCTCTTCTATAGAAGAGGTTAGAACTGGCAGGAACTCACCCCTGCCTCTATCTAATATTGCTAGCAAGACTATTCTTGGAAAGTTGCTTAACTTAAGATTTGATTAACAGAGACTTTGCAGTCCTCACAGATAGTTCCAGTGGGACAGTGGATTTTGCCTTCTTAGAAAACTTATAGATGAGGTAAGGCTGCCCTCTTTCAGTCTTTCCAATTCTATTTTAGATTTGTCTTGGAGAGCTTAGAGAACTTTCTGGCTTAAAAATGGTTTGGCTAGTAGCCCTGTGGAATAGAAATGTATGCCTTTCCTATTATTGTAACTAGTTTCTCCTAATCTACTTTGTATGCAGTATGTTTTGAAGGTTTCTTATACAAGTGACACTTATGATCTTAGGCCCATATAATCTTAAATTCTTTCAGCCACTGTTGATTATACACATTAGATCTTCCCCCTTGTGCTGTTAACCCACTCAAGCTTGACAGCTATTTTTTGTGTCTTTACAGTTTGTGCTTTATATATGGCTGAACCTAATAAGGAAACAGTTTCTTCAGAGTAAGTGTTTAATCTTGCTTTTTCAATGGCTACTGAATTCAGTTTCCTTTCTTTTTATTGATAATTTCTTCAAAAGGTGTCACATCTATCTTCTTGTGTACAGGTTGCCTGTTAAAACATCACAATAATTTCCTAAGTTTCCATTTCCTCTTTCTTTACGCAGAAGATTTTTCATCTATTCCTTCTTCTTTCTCCTCCTGGATGTAAGTATTTATTCTGGATCTCTTGGGCCTTTGGTGGCTGGACCAAAATATTTCATTGGAATTCCTTTAGCCAATTTCCCAGGATTGGTGATAATGGGAGACAACATTCCACATTCCTAAACTTCTTTTGGGGTTTGAAGTCTGGACTTTTTTGGACCTTTTTTTTAAAAACAAAAATGTAGGACTTGGCCATTTTTCAGTGCAGCATCCACAGTGGTAGCCAGCTTTACAGCTTAGCCTCAGGCAAGATCTGCATCTGCCAGTAACTCAATTTCCATATTGTCTCCGTCACAAAGAAAACATTTTGTACCTTTTCTGGAATATTTTAGAATGTTTCACAATGGTGTTTGTCTAGACTCTAGAGTATATAATAGTCTGACAAAATAGTGTCCACCCTTATTTCCCGATTGTAGAATGTAGAAAGCTTTGTAACACTGCCACATATTGAGAAAGTTTACTGTTTGGCATATTCACATCTGAGATGCCAGCAGCTGCTGGACCATGGCCTGGTCTCTAAACATAACACTGCCAGTCCCATTTCATAAATTCTTCAATGTGTGGGAGGGAAGGGAAGGGAAGAAGCATGGTTTCTACGTCCATCAAACGCATGGAATGAGACTTACCATTGAAGCTCCTACAGTAAATGTGTTTTTTTTATTACATTTGTAAGTATTTAAGTAGAGAAAGGCCTTTCTATTCTGCAAAGTTTTGTATACTGGGGAATGGGGGGGAATGGGGGTTAGATAAATAAAAATGCCTCCTTTTTTTAAGAATGGAAAAATGGTTGCATAATAAACTAAAAATAAAAGACTTGTAGCTGTGAATCCCGGTAATTTATGGTGTTCTGCTCTGAACCAACTGAAGAGCAAAATAGTTTTGTAATTTTTTTTAACCTCAGAATTCATCCAGAAATATGGGCTACACAGCTGCCTTAATGTGTGCAAGACAGAAAGTATTCCTCCATTTTTGATTGTTAATACTTTATTCATTCTCTCCTTTTTTATCACTTGCCTCTAAACTATACCAGTTGCTATTTTGGTATCTGCTGGGACATGGCTACCTCTGTCCTTTCATTTATCATTTCTAGCAATGGAATTAATGTTTTTTCAAGCTTGCATTTAATCACTTTATTTACCTACTGAAAAGATTCCTACATATGGATTAGCAATAAATCTTTCTTAAATTAATAAAATTCTGTGACAGGATTCACTGCTCCAACCAGATTAGAGAATGAGAATAGAAGCTCAAAAATATCCATATACACTTTTCTTGTTGCCCACTAAGCTTCCACTCCATCAGATTATATTTTAAAAATATTCTTTTAATGAAAAATAAAGGAAAATCTGGAATTCTGCAAAGCAAAATGCCAGCTAATAACATCACATTTATTAGCAGCAATGATTTAGGCCTCACATCAGCCATTAGGAGTAACAGAGGTTTCTCCACTACTGAATTAGAATGTTATCCACTTATCCCAAAGCAGTCAAAATCCCGTATCAGCTAATATTTGCTGATTGCTGTTTACTTTTCTTGTCCTTGAGCCCAGTTGTTGCTAGTCCTTGGTTTGTCCCAAAGATATGCTTGATAAAACCTGCCAAATTTCAAACACTATCCATGGAAGGTGTCAGAATAAGGAGAAGATATTATTTTGACACCAATGTATCTAAGGACTATTAAAATCTGGCTCATTCACAGGCAGACCATGAGATGAAAGTCACATCACGAGGTAGAGATGTTACCAGAGTTATGTTGTGGCTAGATGTAATTGAAAAAAAGAACTACTGGGAAAAGTTGTCAAAAGCTTTTTAAGAAAATTAAAATTGCCAGTCAGCCATTGCTTTATTTGGAAGGATGCATACCTACCCAGAAAAAGCAAGCTAAAATGGTAGTGTATCAGCCAGTATTCCAGTAAATAAATAAAAATGTGATCAATGATTTTAAAAGCTTGCTTATCACCTCTTTAGAGATAATGAGCAATATGTGTTTCAGCTGCATGCTTTCACTCAGAAAACAATTTTTCATTAAGAGACTGCAAGTTCTACTACATGGAGAATAAGAGGAACTGTGTCACTATTACTGATCTTTGCAGATGTTTTCCTATCATATTACCAGTATCTTTGGTAAAGTTATGATATATATATTTATATATATATGATTTATATGATATATAAAGCTCTCTCTCTCTCTCTCCCTCTCTCTCTCTTTCCACATACACACATATATTCCTACAGGTCCCTAGTGTACACACAGGGTAAAAAGTTCAAGATCATGGCTCTAACCACATAATTGAAGCCCCTCCCCATTAAAACAAAGGCTAGGTTTCAACTGAGAAATTGCATCCTATCACATTGAATTTTGATCCCTGGCTCCAAAAGCTCCCTTGCCTCCTACCATTTAAATAAGGAATTTAGTCAGCTTCGTAGAGGAATGGGATAAAAATCAGGTTTGCTAAGCTTTGTTTAATATCTCGGTTACTTTTTCTTTATTCCTTTCTATTATTAGCAGGCAAGATTTACATGGCAATTCTTCTTAAGCAATGGTGCCAGCTTGTAGCCATTTGGCTCTTCTTGGGCAAGTTTCATCACAAACTTTGGAAAAACCCAAAGGAGGAGGAGCGGAGGAGAAGGGGGACATGGAGAGAGAGATGGAAGGAAAGGATGAAGAAGAAAATGGCGAGAGAGAAAACGATGAAATGCGACAGAAACAGAAAAAAAAATAGGTGCCATAAGCTGCCCAATCGTCTGTGAAACCTGAGTGGGAAAGATAAGAGAAAGGAATGGCAGAAAGCAAAAGGATGCACTGAAGAATGACTGAGGCACTTGTGCATCTGTGATAAAGCAGGACGTAAAGTGAGATGTGGACATTAAGTGTGAAACCTACTGGGTCAGGCTGGACAGCCTCTTAGAGACCCTTTACTTCTACATTAAAGCCACATAGGCAGAGTTGCAAAAGAACAGGAAGCAAGTGCTTAACCACAAGATGTCCCTATGTCAAAAGCCTATGTCAAAACCTATGTCAAAAATCCAAGGTTCAATTAAAGTTTGTTAATGATACGTACTCCATAAACAAAAGGAGAAGTAAGACCCCATCTCCTTATAAGGCTTTCTCCTCAAGGTAACCACTAAGAAATGAGTTAAGTATTTCCGTGTTGCAATGCTTTTGACAATGTATAAGAACGGGTGCTTCGATAATGAACGTTGTTCAGGATTTGCAATGCTAGCCATGGGCTGGCTTTCTGAACCTGGCTGCCAAATAAACCTTTCCTGTATCCTGAGAAGTCTAATGCCTGTCATTTTCTGCAACAGTAACGCAGGGTAACATGCAGTAAGGGAGAAAGAACTTAACATGATGACAGAATTAAGGACAATAAGCAGTGTTTGCCTTGGCCTCATTGCGTGTCACCTAAAATGAATATGGTACACAATTGAACATATGTAACTCTCGATTCAAATTGGTTCCTTATTCTTCTTCACTATGAAAGGTTTCTGTTAGTGTTCTTAAGTCTGAAGCTTTCCAACAAGGCTACTATAGATCACAGCTTGCAGTACTTTTCAAAAACTTTTAACTACTTTCTTTATGGGTGGTGAAGGGGATAATTAAAAACTGTTTCGACATTAGCTACTTGGAGTTACATAATGTGATGTGGCAACTATTTTAGGCACCCGACTTGTTAAACGTTTAACAAAATAATAGATTCTGCTCCTGGATGGAAGGCCTAAAGCAAGCCAACAGTAAAGAAAAAAAGGCCAAGTTTATTCTTTCTCAGCAGAGAAAATGGAGCCAAAAGGGTATCTTAACCCAACCTGCTTCTTCTCAGCTGGTTTTTAATTGGGCATTTGACAATGGTCAAAAATAATTTGTAGAAATAGTTAGGAAGTTCTGTTTTGTAGGTGCCTCAGCCAAGCATTCCAAACTATTACTCTTAAGGCTCTCACAGAAACATTCCACAACTAATAGGCATGAGTGGAAGGCCGGTTGCAGTGAGGTGGGCCAAAGTACTGAAATCTTTCCTAAGAATCTCTATTTTCAGAAAAAGTCAGACCGGGAGTAATTGAAGAAGCTTTTGGCCCTGGTCTTTTCCTTACAACAGTGTTTCTCAACACTGGCCACTTTAAAATATCTGGACTTCAACTCCCAGGATTCCCCCGCCAGTTGGCTGGGGAATTCTGGGAGTTGAAGTCCACACTTCTTAAAATGGCCGAGGTTGAGAAACACTGCTCTACAACCAGAGGTGGGTTCCTACCAATTCGCACCTATTCGGTAGAACCGGTTCATCAAATCTACCGAATCGGTTAGAAGAGGTTCCACCAGTGGACCCGGAAAGCCGGCCACACCTACAGAAGAGGTTCCAAAAATTTTTGAAACCCACCACTGGTCCTTGGATATGATTATTCTACACTAGCATGCTCCTATTTATAAAACTCAGTTCCTCTGTGAAAGGTAAGGATGACTACTGCGTTTGTGGTGCAATCAGAACATTGCGTGTGTTGAAGTTGTTTTAACGCAAACCAAAGATGCCTTTTAAAAAACAAGTTTACATCATATTCTTATGCATGCCAGTGCTGTGTGTGAGGTAATTTAAGGTGGTTCTGACAAGTGTCGTCGGCATCTTCATATCCAGTCACATGGGCGGCAAGCCACTCCCATCTGGTCACATGGGCGGCAAGCCACTCCCATTAAGGAGGCCACACCCACAGAGTAGGTTCCAACAATTTTTGAAACCCACCACTGTCTACAACATGCCTTGATCTGCAGGAGACAAGATAGCCAAAGCATTTGATATTTTCTAAAGAGACTAGTATAGTAATTTTTTAAAAAAAGCCAATTTAATAAATCTCTCCGGTCTCTTTGTATGTGTTCTTATTTTTCTTAGATGCAGGATTGATTAATCACTAAAAATAAGATCCGTATTTATTGGTTTTCATTTTACCAGTCTCATCATATATCTTTACAAGCTTAAAATGTCAGGGTAGATAAACTTTTTACAGCTGAAGATTTTAATGATTGCTATTTTAGGGTCCCCAAAGGCACAGTGGTGATCCGAAGAGGCATTGCTGAGAGACTTTGTTGTAATTTTAGGGAGCCTGAAATCTCAAAGGGCTTGTAGATAGCAACAGTGGGGATTGGGAGGTGGGTTCCTACCAGTTCTCACCAGTTCGGTAGAACCGGTTCGTCAAATCTACTGAACCGGTTAGAAGAGGTTTCACCAGAAAACAGGCCACACGTACAGAAGAGGTTCCAAATTTTTTTGAAACCCACCACTGACAGAGAGAGAGAGAGAGAGGGGGGGGGAGAGAGAGGGAGAAAGAAATAAAGAAAAAAGAAAAAAGAAAGAAAAAGTGAGAGAGAGATGAAAGAAAAAAAGGAAAAAGGGACAGAGAGACAAAAGGAAGGAAAGAGAGAGAGGGAGAGAGGGAGAGAGAGAAAGAAAGAAAGAAAGAAAGAAAACATGGCCGGCAAGCCACTCCCACAAAGGAGGCCACACCCAGAGTAGGTTCGAAAAATTTTTGAAACCCACCACTGGAATACACATAGGTTAAAGCCTGCCCTTAGGAAAGTTATTATAGAAGGAGAAATGATGGGGAGAAAGCACTGGCTAAGTGTGAATATTTACTATTTTGTCAAATTCACTTTCATCTCTTATTTAGTGTGCTTTATTGTCTTGAATTATTTTAATAACAGATTGATCCCTTTAATGGTTATCTAACAAAAACCAAGCCTTACAGGAGATGATAAGTATATTGTGGACGCTTCTTTACATGGTAAGTATCTTGGTAAGCCAGAGACAGGGACTTTGTGGTGCTTCAGATATAATTTAACTAAAAGCCCATCTCCCTTTTGTGGTTTAGAATAAGTAGGTATTGAATGTAGGGAGACTACAGGTTCTCCATCTTCATTATAAACCTTTTACTGTTCTGGGGGCTGAAATTTGTTTCTACTAATGTAATTTTTCTCAACTTGTTATCTTAGTCTGAATCAAAATATTTAAAGCTTGACTTCTTGACTGTGGTCATAAACAAATTGTCCTCGACTTATAACCACTTGAAGTTAACAATAACACTGAAAAAATGACTTATGACTGGTACTCACACTAATGACCATTACCGCATCCCCATGGTCACATGATTATAATTTGGTTGCTTAGCAATTGGCATGGAATTACAAGGTGATCTATCACCATTTATGACTTTCTCAGGCAGCTTTTGACAAGCAGTCAAAAGCCAGATTTGCTTAATTCACTTAACAACTACAGCGATTCACTTAACAACTATGACAAAAAGGTCATAAAATTGGGTGCAACTCACAGAACAACTGCCTTGCTTAGCAATGGAAATTCTTGGCCCCCTTGTGGTGGTTAAGTCCAGGACTCTCTATAGGGGTATCCAATCTGTACAAAGTTTTATACTGGAGTTTTCTATCCTCTTATTATTTTTCTCAAGAAAGAATTTTCTCAAACTTTAAAGCAGGAAAAAAAACCTTCATGAATTATCCACTAATTAATTCAGCATGGAACTGAAGTTACCAAAGTCCTTTCAGCTTTATTCTTGAATACCAGATTGAGGCCTAGCATTAAAAATAAACCAGAGTGAATGTTTCCCAATATCTAGATAGGGAGGTTGCAGCTGAACCTAACACTGTTGAACAGATGTAGTGAATCAGACTCAGTGATGAAAATCTGTAGATCATAGGGGGAAGAAAAAAAAATGACTTTAACTGTGAATAGATATAAATCACGACTCAAAGGAGAAATAAAATGCCTAAGAATTAGCTGTAGAAACAAAAAAAAAGGGATAAAAATGGGGGAGGGTGAAAGAGTGGCATAAGTGAGCCAATACAGCTAGCCAATAAAAGATAGATCAATCTATCAGAATAGGAAGCTTGTTTACATAGGGCGTGGCATTGCTTGGAGAAAAACTGACATTTTTCTCTGCCAAAACAGTGTAGCCAGCAGGGCCGGATTTTCCTATAGGCTAACTAGGCTTCAGCCTAGGGCCTCAAGATCAAGAGGGGCCTACATTCAAATTGTTAGCAAAATTAAAATTACACTATTCTAAAAACAGTGAACACTAAAACACTGAACCGAAAATAAGGAGAAATTCTACACATATGACTAATAAACAAACATAAAAATGTATTGGTTAAGATCGTTCCAGCACCGCGGCAGTTGGGGAGCCTGCCCACGTTCCTGGCACCGGTGGTCGGGCGAGAGGCACGGCCGATCCCAGTAGCCGCCTCGTCGACGCGGAGCCCACCAGCGGCCAGGCAAGTGAGGGCGAGGAGGCTGAGCCGGGCAGCTGAGCGCAGCAGGGGAGGCGGCTGGCCTCGCTGCCTTTGCCGCAGAGCAGAGCCGTCCTCCGTCAGGAGGCCAGCCATATATATTGATATATATTGATATATCACAGTAATGATGTATTTTATTGTCTCTCATGTAATGTACAAACTTAAAAATGGGAGGTGAAAGGGCCTCATAAGTGGAATAGCCTAGGGCTTCTTTTCATCTAAATCCGGCACTGGTAGCCAGTAGTAATAACAGCCCTCTTGGTGATGAAGAGGCAGGCAGGGCATCTGCAGGCCGTCTTCATCCACTGCTGGGGTGAGGAATCAAAAGAAGGAGAGAAACATCTCTTTGGAACTCTGTTTTAGGGACGCAGGTTGCTTTGCTCTCCAGCAAAAAGTACGTCATTGGCCTGTTGCGGCTGTCAAGTGTATTTTTCTCTTTTGTTAAAAAGGGCATACAATCGTTGCTGCTTCTATTTTGAAGTAAAGGCAACTTTGGAGTTCAATCTGTTCAGCAGATCTTTTCAATTTTTGTTCCTCAATGACTGTTTATTACACACAGCATATAGTGGGACCTCGGGTCACAAACAATTTGGCTGCCGACCAAAAAATCCACTAAATGTTTCACTCAGGTCGCAAACACATCCTCGGGTGCTGATCAAACACAGCCACAGTGATTTTCCTTGCTGCGGCGATTTCCCCTTCCGTGCCATTTTTTTTGAGATTTTTTAAAATTGTTTTAGTTAAACAAAAAAACAATAAGAAAAAGTAAAAAGAGTTTTAATTTAAGCCAAAAAAGTTAAAGTAATAAAGGGAAATACGCCATTTTGTTCTTGCTTAATGGACTAATTAAACTTAAGAAAAGTGTTTCTTAGGGAAATCTTCTAAAAGAAAAGAAAAAAAACCTCACCAGGTAGAAACACTTTCATTTCTCTCTTCCTGGAGCCGTCTCCAACTATGTCAGCCGGGGTGGGGGCTGCCTGTTTGCCGCCGGTTGGAAGTGCTTCCCTTGGGTCGATCAGGGACTTTGCGATGTCCCTGCGACCAGCAAGGTCTTGTCTTCCTGATTGCCATCTCTTCAGGATGGTTTAGGTCGTGCCGGACCGTCCAGGGGCAAAAGTGTCATCGTCGGATTTGGACAGTCGAATCCGCACAATGTAACGTTGCGATGTTGGCTCCTCCTCCTCCCTTCCGCACCATTTTTTGTGTGCGCGCGCATGTGCAGTCAGTCCTGCTTCTAATTACAACCAAACTGGATGCTGACCAAAGTCCTGGAATGGATTAAGGTCGGCACTTGAGGTCCCTGGGAGCAAACGAACAGAAAATGGTTCTGCTTTGGTACAGTAAGTACTACACACCTTGATCCCTATTATGTGTGACTGATTCAGTTCAAGGAGTGTGTGTGCAAAGATTTCCTGCTCGGTCAGGAGCACACAACAGGGATTGGAATATAATGCTTGGATATTGGAGATGACAGCATTCTATATACCAGTGTTTCTCAACCTTGGCAACTTGAAGATGTCTGGACTTCAACTCCCAGAATTCCCCAGCCAGCATTCGCTGGCTGGGGAATTCTGGGAGTTGAAGTCCGGACATCTTCAAGTTGCCAAGGTTGAGAAACACTGCTATATACTGTAACTACATTAGGCACTAAACATTTTATTTCAGCAAATACCATATGGCAGCTGCCTGATGTCCATAGCAACTTTCCAAATAGTACCCCTGGCACCAGGTAGGTTTACCTCAGAAAGCCAAGCATGTGACTGGAGACAAAGGGGTTTCTACTAGCATTGCTGTTAATGAGGATGGTGACGAGGAGTTGATGGTCGATGGTGATAAGGAATGAGACCAGATATAAGTCTGAAGTTAGGATGCCCCCACAACTGCTGGGTCTGATGATAAAGACTGTTTTGTTGCAGAAAATAACAGGATCAAGGAGAAGTACTTTTATTTGGCAGCCAAAGGTTCAGAGTAATGCAGCCGAGATAGCCATTTGAAAATCTGAACAGTGTTCTGAAGGAAACATGCATTCTTTATACTTTGTCAAAAGCAGCACAACACGGAAATACTTAACCCATTTCTGATTGGTTACCTTGAGGAAAGAAGCCTTATAAGCAGATACTTGTCTGGGCCGCAGGTCATAATGGCTACGTGGCTTTGTAAGAATTTTAGCTGAACTCTGTGGTTTTGGCATTCACACTTCCTGTTCTTCCGCAAGCTTCAAACTCCCTGTTTTACTTTATAATAACAAGATGATTAGATCCCACAGACTAGGCCTCCTCCGAATTCCATCCGCCGGCCAGTGTCGACTGGCGACTACCCGGAGGAGAGCCTTCTCTGTGGCTGCTCCGACCCTCTGGAACAAACTCCCCGTGGAGATTCGCACCCTCACCACCCTCCAGGCCTTCCGCAAAGCCCTTAAAACCTGGCTGTTCCAACAGGCCTAGGGCTAAAGAACCGTTGCCCCTATCTCGAATGGTATGATTGTTGCGTGTTTTAAATTATGTATTGTTTTATGTTGTCGTTAATTTGTCTGTATCCCCCTTCCCTGGTTTGAGTTGTGAGCCGCCCTGAGTCCCCCTTCGGGGGAAAAGGGCGGCATACAAATGAAATAAACATTCAAACATTCAAACATGAAAGGGTCCCCGAGAGGCTATCCAGCCTGACCCCGTATGTTCACTCTTAATGTCCAAATCTCACTTTATGCCCTACTTTAGTTTGAAAACTGATAATTTGAAGTTTCAGTAGTAGTTAAGGGAGGGAGAGAAGGAGGGATGGAGGGAGGGAGGGAGGGAGGGAGGAAGGAAGGATTATCCCTTCCACTGTTTTTAGAACATAGAATAATAAAGTTGGAAGGGACCTTTTAGGTCTTCTCCTCAAGAAGCCCTGCTCAAGCAGGAGACCCTATACCATTTCCGACAAATGGTTGTCTAGTCTCTTTTTGAAAGCCTGTTGTGATGAAGCACCTACAATTTCTGAAGACAAGCTATTCCATTGGTTGGTTGTTCTCTCTGTTAGGAGTTTGCTTCTTTAAATCAGCCTCTTTCAGCATGGTGCAAGAATTTCCAGCCTGCATAATTTTAGTGTCTCAGCCAAATTCGTTGGGAATTTGGGATGTGGTGATGTCAATGTATCTGGAGAATTTCATATTGGAGAGTCTGTTTCTAAGTCTGAAGAAAAAAAAATGCCAGGAGATTCAAGTGGAACATCCTACATCCCATTTAGCTTAGGTCTAGGTGAGGAACACTTCAAAGAACACGAGACAAGTTCTTAAGACCTTCGTGACCTGACAAAAGCGTGAACGTCATAAGCGCGCCGACAACACCGTGGCGCTAAAACCGTGATGTCAAAAGCGCGCTGACAACAGCGCGCCGACAACAGCGCGCCGACAGAAGCGCAATTTAATTTAAGGTAAGGTTTACGGTTAGGTTTAGGGTTAGGTTTAGGGTTAAGTTTAGGGTTAGGTTTAGGGTTAGGTGTAGGGTTACGTTACAGCGCGCTTCTGTCGGCGCGCTTTTGTCGGCGCGCTTTAGGGCTAATTCGTCGCTCATTCGTCGCGCAGTTTTGTCACCGCGCTTTAGTCACCGCGGTTTAGTCAGGCGCGCTTTTGTTGTGCGCGCATTTGTGGTGGAACCAAGCCCTTATCTTTAAATCCAACAAATCCCTGTAAATATATTTCCATATATGCATGTGGATGCAAAGAGTGTTTACTAGCGAAATGTTATGGCACAGATATAAGACATGTTTGAAGGATATCGACATGGAGCATTAAAGTATTTTAAACCATATGAAGACTAGCAAAAAGAAATAATCACTGCAGTTTGAACATTGCTTGATTACGTTATGTTAATCTGGCAGAGCTTTATAAAAAAGCTGTCATTGCTTCGGATGTTTTCTGTTATGCTATTTGTGTCATCGTTTTTCTTTCCCGTGTCTCTCCAAATCTCATGTACAATAATCTTAATCCAACTTTTTCAGCCTGGCATTCACCAGAAATGTTAGGACGGCAACTCCCAAATTCCACTCTACAAAGTTCTGGACTAGACTGCTAGTTGCTCCATGATTCCTAATCGTACTTCGTATTCATACTTCCCACTTCAATCTCTTGAATTGAATTTTACACATAGTGTAGCAGAATGATTTAACACTTATGCATGTGCATTAGAATGAGAGATGAGACATCTATTTTCCATGGATTTCTTTTAGAGATATAAATGGAGGGAATTTCCAGGAAAGAAATGGCCAATTGAAGACAGCTCTGCCAAAAGTGGAGTCAATGACTGTGGTAGAACGAAGAGCCAGCAAGTAGACCTGCTCTTCAATCTTTCTTCTTCAGACAAGGACTTGGCATTCACTCCATTACAAATACATCAGTAGTGGGTTTCAAAATTTTTTAGAACCTCTTCTGTAGGTATGGCCTGCTTTGTGGGAGTGGCTTGCCAACCATGTGACTGGGTGGGAGTGGCTTGGCAGTCATGTGACTGGGTGGGCATGGCCAACTTGTAAAATGTGGTGAAGCTCACTTAACAACGCTCTTGCCACAGGATAACTATATTTTTGCTAAATTTATATCCTAAGAATAGTTTTCTTTCAATTTCATCCCTACATTTCTTATTCTTTCAAGCATTGTTCATGTGTTATAGTTACTTCTAGTTTTCTTTTGCTTGTGTTTAAGCTATGTTTCTCAGAGGTTTGGGGTGGCTTTTTCCAAATGTCAGATGCTGATGGAACTCAGTAGCAATACCAGTTACCAAAATATTGTCCTCTATATAGTGGTGGGTTTCAAAATTTTTTAGAACCTCTTCTGTAGGTGTTGCCTGCTTTGTGGGAATGGCCATGTGACCGGGTGGGAGTGGCTCACCAGCCATGTGAGTGGGTGGGAGTGGCTTGGCAGTCATGTGACTGGGTGGGCGTGGCCAACATGTAAAATATGGTAAAACTCACTTAACAACGCTCTTGCTTAGCAACCAAAATGTTGGCTCAGAAACTCGGGCATTTGAAGCACGCAAGTCTTAAAGCTGTCAAGTTACAAGACCCTTGCACCCCTAACCCTTTAGAAAAAAACCCAGGGGTGTTCAAACTTGACAGCTTTAAGACTTGTGGACTTCAACTCCCAGAATTCCTCCTCTCACTCTTCATATTGATGATGGGCAGACGGGCGGGGGGACGGAGCTGGAACCGGTTCTAAACAGCACTGTAGATTTGTGGAACCTCTTCTATAGAAGAAATTAGAACTGGCAGGAACCCACCCCTCACACACACACACACACACACACACACACACACACACACACACACACCATTCCAGTTTACACTTGTTGAAATTAAGGACTTATTTATACACAAAACTGTTTTGAGGGTCTCAATGTGTAATTTGAATCTTACTCTGTACAGTATTTTTGATTCTCCATATGTATTTCCCCCATAGAAAAGTACATTGTGTATATGTACTCTCTCTCACACACACAGAGTATATAGCAGATGTTATTATAGAGATACTATTATAGAGAGTCAAGCATCACAGTTCTAAGACGCTCACAAAAGGAAACCAAACTCACAAACTGTTTGTTGCTCCAGAGGAGTTCAAAACCCTGAACGCAATGCGTGATTTGCTTGCTTTACATTTCTTTGTCTTGACCACTAGATGCCAGTATATTGTCACAGAATCTGTTCAAATAACCAGATTTTTACATTATTTTTTTTTTCCAGAATGGAGTACTTTCCACTGAATTGTCTTCAGTTCAAGATGTTGCCAATAGCTCCTTCTTTTCTATAAAAACCATACTTTTGTGCTTCTAGCGATTTTCAAAAATATTGCCAATACCTTCCATTCAACGTGCCAGCCAGATATTTTCCATTACCATAAATAACCTTAGACTGACCCCCTACAGTCTCATTACAAAATGTTAAATTAAGCAATGCCGTAATGGTCTTGAAAAGCGTTTATGTTCACAGTTTCATGATCATATTTATCCATTTAGTTCCATGTGAATTGGCAAAGGCAAAAGTATTACTTGCATGGAACAAGCTCTTGGGAAAGGAGATTCAGTGGTGCATCTTAGCAATAGCAATAGCAGTTAGACTTATATACCGCTTCATAGGGTTTTCAGCCCTCTCTAAGCAGTTTACAGAGTCAGCATATTGCCCCCAACAACAATCCGGGTCCTCATTTTACCCACCTCGGGAGGATGGAAGGCTGAGTCAACCCTGAGCCGGTGAGATTTGAACCACCAAACTGCCGAACTAGCAGTCAGCTAAAGTAGCCTGCAGTACTGCACTCTAACCACTGCGCCACCTCGGCTCTTCTGATATACTTGATGTGTTTGCTAGAAACCAATAAGCAGGGAGAAAAATTATACCAGGGAGCCCAAGTGAAAAAGCTTTGTTTGCTTAGAGAAAGAGCGTAGAACTTCTTTGGGTGAAGAACTGAACCAGCCATCAAACAAAAATGCCAAAGGTCACAAGGCAGCAGTCAGCAGGAAATCTCGCTTATGGGTATGTAGGTTTCGGTGTCCTTGCTCATGCAGTCCTGAGTCCCCCATTACATTAAGCCAGGTAAGACTCCAGGCAGCTAACAAACAAAATTACATCAAATGTCTGCAATAATATAAATCAGGCATCCATAAATAACAACAACATTCCAACCAAAATCACAACTGAAGTCAGCAAAGAAGAATACAGATGGAAGCCTTCACAATTTAGCATCATGCATGACCAGATACTAGAGAGCCAGCTTGACGTAGTAGAATAGAATAGAATAGAATTTTATTATTTGTATGCCGCCCTTCTCCGGGAGGACTCAGGGAGGCGAACAATTCAAGGGGGAAAAAAGGGGAACATAAAAAACAAAATGCAAATAATAAAAGTAAACAACAGTCGCACAACCATACATGTCGAGAGGGGAGGGAACTCATCACCCCCAGGCCTGTCGGCAAAGCCAGGTTTTGACGGCTTTTCGGAAGGCCTGGAGAGAGGTGAGGGTCCGAATCCCTGCGGGGAGTTCATTCCAGAGGGCCGGAGCTGCCACAGAGAAGGCCCTCCCCCGGGTAATAGCCAGGTGGCATTGGCTGGTAGATGGCACCCGGAGGAGGCCAACCCTGTGAGATCTAATGGGTCTGTGGGAGGTAATTGGCAGCAGGCGGTCTCTCAAGTACAAGTAGTTCAGGTACCTGGCTGTTCTAGCCTCATCTTAGGTACAAAGCCAATTGGGTGAGCTTGAGCCAGTCATTCTTTCTCAGCCCAAGGAAGCAAGCAATGGCAAACCACTTCCAAAATACTGCCAAGAAAATTGTAAAGACTAGTCCATGAAGTACCAGGGAGTCAACATTGACTTGGACGCATACATACACACAGAGAGAATGAAAAAATGCTATATTTTCTCTCTCTCTCTCTCTCTCTCCCTCCCTCCCTCCCTCCCTCCCTCTCCCCTCTCCCTCCCTCCCCCCCTCTCTTCTCTACATATATGACACAGAAAAGAAGAGAGGAAGTTTCAGATTAAAAGTATTCCTTTTTGACAACCAAGGAAGATTATTTAAAGCTTGATGACAGAGCAGGGAGGTGGGGAGGACCAATGTGAGATGATGAAAAACTATTTCTTCCCCAGAGTCTAAGAGCATTACCTCGTAGCTGTTGAGAAATACATCTGGAGAATCAAAAATACTGTACAGAGTAAGATTCAAATTGAAACCCTCAAAACAGTTTTGTGTATAAATAAGTCCTTAATTTCAACAAGTGTAAACTGGAATGATGTGTGTGTGTGTGTGTGTGTGTGTGTGTGTGTGTATCGGGGTGGGTTCCTGCCAGTTCTAACCTCTTCTGTAGAAGAGGTTCCACAAATCTACAGTGCCGTTTAGAAACCGGTTCCAGCTCCCTCCCCCCGCCCGTCCGCACATCATCAAGATGAAGAGCGAGAGGAGGAATTCTGGGAGTTGAAGTCCACAAGTCTTAAAGCTGTCAAGTTTGAACACCCCTGGGGTTTTTTTTCCTAAAGGGTTAGGGGTGCAAGGGTCTTGTAACTTGACAGCTTTAAGACTTGTGTGCTTCAAATGCCAGAGTTTCTGAGCCAACATTTTGGTTGCTAAGCAAGAGCGTTGTTAAGTGAGTTTCACCACATTTGACAAGTTGGCCATGCCCACCCAGTCACATGACTGCCAAGCCACTCCCACCCAGTCACATGGCTGGCAAGCCACTCCCACAAAGCAGGCCATAACTACAGAAGAGGTTCTAAAAACTTTTGAAACCCACTACTGATGTATATGTATGGTAATGTGTAATGGAGCGAATGCCAAGTCCTTGTCTGAAGAAGAAAGATTGAAGAGCAGGTCTACTTGCTGGCTCTTCGTTCTACCACAGTCATTGACTCCACTTTTTGCAGAGCTATCTTCAATTGGCCATTTCTTTCCTGGTTTTTTTTTCTAAAGGTTTTTCCCCCCCTAAAGGTTAGGGGTGCAAGGGTCTTGCAACTTGACAGCTTTAAGACTTGCACACTTCGATGGCAGAGTTCCTGAGCCAACATGACTGGAGGAAAAAAAATTAAGTCTTATAACTGTTATATTGGCAGAAAAATGCTTAGATGATTCTGGAAGATGCTATAGGTCACTAGGAAGCCCTTGCCTCCTGTCAGAAATGTTTTTCTTGTCCTCTCATTTGTTTATCTGCTCTTTCAATCATTAGAAATATTCATCTATTCCATCAAGCAAAGAGCTGGAAATGTTAGCATGCAGGCTTTGGGGAACGACTTACATCCAACCACCCAGAGTTTAGGTGGGATGCCATTGCTACTACTAAAAGTACTATTAAGAATCGTAATATTAACCATTTATCTATGTCAGCTACAAATTACTGCCAAGGTATCATTAGCAATCGAAACTCAGGGTATTATGAAGGAAGGGGCATTAAAAAATAGCTACCTGGAATGTTGCCTCTTCTTTTCTTAATCACCTTTTGCTTTGCATATCAGGATGTGCAAAGGGATGCCAAGCTGGAGTCGAAGAGAAATTAGATCCCTCTTCTCACTGAGACTGAACACTTATGGGCTTAGTGGAAGGTATGATGTGGCAGACAATTTTTCGATCTCTTCTGATTTATTATTGGAAAACATGTTGGTAGGTAGCGATGGTATTTTAATTTATTCTAACTTCAAGATTAATTGTAAAAAAAACCTGTCTGATTTGCCCATAAGTTTTTTTTTCTCCCCCTGGCTGGTTTTGCAGTAAGCCCAGAAAGATTTCAAGAAAGTTCTGGGAAGGGATTCCATACCTTCAAAACTGCCAGGAATTTTCTTTTGCAGGAATCTTGTTTGCCTATTCTGCCCACAAAGAATATATATTCTATACACACAAACAGAAATATGTACACACACACACACACACAGCAATGAGAGAGTGATAAATCCTGGCACGACCTGTTGCCCTGAGCAGAATCATATAGTGTACATACACACACAGACACAGACACACACACACACCAGTACATACATAACTTGCACCAAGAGGCTAAGTCTTCAATAAAACGAATTTTTCCCCCCAATGGAAACTTGGCGTAAGAAAGTACTATGACATCTGGAAGGCAAGTTTCCTTTTAGGCAGCCAGGTTAGGTCTTGAAAGCAAAGTAATCTGGGATCAGACTTTGCTGACATAAGTGTAGAGGCTGCTCTTCCAGCCAAAATTACATTGCTACCATCTAAATCATTTTTAAAAGACTTGGCTCTTTAATTGAGGGTTTTTGGAGGTGGGGGCAGGAGGAAGCTAAAGATGATTCTGAAAAAGGTGTCAGAATTTTTTTCCCCTCTGAACAGTCTCCTGTAGGCATAAAATTAAATTATAGTCCAGATTTAAAGGTAATTGGTATTAAGCACTTTTTCATTCTTACCCACTTTCCATATTTGCCTACTAAAAAGACTAATCAGCGTAGATTTCAAGTGATCAACCATATTAGAAGTAGTCTGGAGCTGTTATTCCCTATGTGGAGGTGCTTGAAATGTCTTTATTTCTTCTAAATGTGTTTTTGTATCCAGATATGGATTCAGAAAAGGAACTAGAGAGGACACAGATATATCTAAATTTGGCACATACCAGTTTAATGTTACAGCTGTACTCAGATATATAGTGTTATTAAATTAGATATATAGCTCTCTTGAATTTGCCAGGACATTGTGCACAGGTTATTGTTGCATCAATCTAGTTACATTCCAGTTCAGGAGTATCCAACCTTGGCAACTTTAATACTTGTGGACTTCAACTCCCAGAATTCCCCAGATAGCAAGGGGAATTCCCATTCTGGGAATTGCAGTCCACTAATCTTAAAGTAGTAGGGACGCGGTGGCTCAGTGGCTAACATGCTGAGCTTGGCGATTAGAAAGGTTGGCAGTTGGGCGGTTCGAATCCCCAGCGCCGCGTAATGGAGTGAGCTCCCGTTACTTGTCCCAGCTTCTGCCAACCTAGCAGTTGGAAAGCATGTAAAAATGCAAGTGGAAAAATAGGGGGACCCCCCCCCTTGGTGGGAAGGTAACAGCGTTCTGTGCGCTTTCGGTGTTTAGTCATGCCGGCCACATGACCACGGAGACATCTTCGGACAGCGTTGCCACTTCGGCTTTGAAATGGAGATGAGCACCGCCCTCTAGAATCGGGAATGACTAGCACATATGTGCGAGGGGAACCTTTACCTTTAATCTTAAAATTGCCAAGGTTGTACATTCCTGCTCTAGCCCTTATTTATTGAGGGATCTCCCCTTCTCTGATTCTTAATGGTGAAGTCAGATTTAAGATTTAAGATTTAAGATTTAGTTTATTTGTATGCCGCCCTTCTCCGGGAGGGACTCAGGGTGGCGAACAACTCAAAAGGGGAAAAGAGGATACAAACACAATACACATAATTAAAATACACAAGAGTCATACAGCCATACAAGTTGAGAGGGGAGGGGAACTCATCAACCCCAGGCCTGCCGGCACAGCCAGGTTTTGACGGCTTTCCGGAAGGCCTGGAGAGAGGTGAGGGTCTGAATCTCCGCGGGGAGTTCATTCCAAAGGGCCGGAGCTGCTACAGAGAAGGCCCTCCCCCGGGTGGTAGCCAGATGGCATTGGCTGGTAGACGGAACCCGGAGGAGGCCGACCCTGTGCGATCTAACGGGTCTATGGGAGGTAATTGGCAGCAGGCGGTCTCTCAAGTCAGAACTGAGAAGTCCTTCAAAGAGAGAATTAGGAGATGGAATCCTACAATATATCAAATTTGAAATCTGAATCAAAATAAAAATAACAGAGAGCTTCATGCAATCAGGTATACCTTGCATTAACAGGAATTCAGCCCCTTGAGAGTGTGCATTAGAATGGTAGAAGACCATTTGCAGAGGGGGGGAAAGTGGCCTCCCACAGCACTGGCAACAGGAGGAAGCCAAGAGGGCTCTCACAATGTGAGAGAAGACAAATGAATGACTGCTTTGCTATAGGTTAGTTTGATAGAGCTACAAATTCCAAAATTCTGTATGAAATAGCCAGTAGGTGCCACTCTTGACCCACTTTTCAGTGGTTCAGGACAGATGGTAGCTGGCACAATATACATATATATTGCTTCTTCAAGGTTCATTTTGTCTGATTTAGACATATGCACATGCGATCAGTCTTTCCATATAAAGTTGGGCAGGAAGCTGGGCTAGAATTGTTTTTCTGATTTTAGTTGAATGAAAAGACCAGCAATGTCCCAAGAGCCCAAAAGGTAAAAACTCCAGGATGGAGCTTGGCGGGGGGGATATATGATTGTAGCCCTGCAGCATTCTTGGCATCAGTATGGAAGGCTCTTGCGGTTGCCTTCTTCCAAGCTATTCTGGTGATGCATTTTACTTCCCAGTCTAGCCTACAGCTCTGGCTCTCCCTGGCAGTCTCCGATCCAAGTGCTATGGAGGCCTGGTCCTGCTTACTTTCCAAGCCCAGGCCAGGCCAGTCAGCACAGCTACCTAGTGTGATGTTCCAAGAACCTTTGCTTAAGCAATAGCAAAATGAAGATAGTGCCAAGACATACAAAGAAGTCTTGCCTTAGTCAGTGGTGAGATCCTATTGCTGGAGAGATAATCTCAAGCCTCATTTGCATCTTACAGTAATGAATATGTCAGAATAGTCTTTTGTTACTCCCTCTGAGCAACGTTTTTAACACACTTGTAGACAATATTCCAAGTAACTAGGATGGAACCACAGCTGATAGCAACCCAAGAGACAGCAAACATAGACTATAGATGGCTACTTTCCATCCTGCTGTCTTCAGCAATATTATTTTCACGGCCCTCTACAACAATTATGTTTAGGATTAAAACATTTACCATAGGAGCCATAGAAAAAGGTTCACCGACAAATGCACGCTCGACAAAAGTGCGCTGACGAAACCGCGGAGAGAAAACCACGAGGTCAAAATCGCGCCAACGAATGAGCGTGCCGACAACAGTGCACCGACAAAAGCGCCCCTTCAACAAGCAACTAATAACAACCTAATAACCCTAACCCTAACTTTTTGCTAGTCAGCTAACTAAGGTATGTAGGAAGCATACCACAATAGTGGTGGGGGATTTTAACTACCCTGACATCAACTGGGAAACAAACTCTGCACCAAGTGGAAGATCCAACAGGTTCCTAATAAACCTAGCAGACAACTTTGTTTCCCAAAAAGTAGAGAAGGGAACAAGGGGATCAGCCATATTGGACTTAATTCTCACTAACAGAGAGGAAATGATAGAAGATGTTGAAGTCACAGGAACTCTGGGGGCAAGTGACCATGCAATATTGGAATTCAACATTATGCAAACACAAGTAGTAGAACAAAGTGAAATTAGAGTCTTGGACTTTAAGAGAGCTAATTTCAATAAACTTAGAGCTTGGGAAAAATTCCATGGATGAGGATCCTCAAGGGGAAAACAACTCCAGAAGCTTGGGAAATTTTGAAAAATGAGATTACAAAAGCCAAGTCTAGCACAATACCAATGAAGAAGAAAAGTAACAGCTCCCAAAAGCAACCAGCATGGCTGCATAAAGAACTCTCTGACAAATTGAAAGACAAAAAAATATAAGTATAAAAAGTGGAAAGGTGGGGACATAACTAAGGCAGAATATCAGCAAATAGCCCGAGCATGTAAAGATGAAGTGAGGAAACCTAAGGCTCACAATGAAGAAAGGCTTGCCACAAAAATAAAAAATAACACAAAAAAGCTTCTTCCAACAGGTTAAAAACAAGAAAAAAGTTAAGGAAACAATTGGTCCATTGCTGGGAGAAAGTGGCAAGAAGGTGAGAAGTAACAGGGAGAAAACAGAACTATTTAACTCATGTTTTGCATCTGTCTTTACACAAAGGGATAAAACAGTCCAACCTATCAAAAGCAGCACCACAAAAATCAGATTAGGAACATAAGTTGAAATAGGGAAGAAAATTGTAAGTGAGCACCTATCTACCCCAGATGAGTTCAAATCACCAGGACCGGATGGGATTACATCCCAGGGTTCTGAAGGAACTGGCAGACGAGATCTTAGAACCACTGAACTATATCTTTCAGAGATCCTGGAGCACCGGGGAACTGCCAGAGGACTGGAAAAGAGTTGACGTGGTTCTCTTAAAACAGATCCAGGAAACCACAGGCCTATCAGCCTGACCTCAATACCAGGAAAGATTCTGGAAAAGATAATCAAGCAACGAATTAGCGAACACCTAGAAGCAAACAAAGTAATAGCCAAAAGCCAACATGGGTTTGTCAAAAACAGATCATGCCAGACTAATCTTATTGCATTCTTTGATAATGTGACAAAATTAGTGGACCAGAGGAATGCCGTCGATATAGTTTACTTGAACTTCAGTAAGGCATTTGGTAAGGTAGATCATAACCTACTACTAGATAAAGTAGAAGAATGTGGGTTAGACAGCATCACCACCAGATGGATTCGTAACTGGCTGACCAACCGCACTCAACGTGTAGTCCTCAATGGAACTGCATCTTCTTGGAGGGAAGTATGCAGTGGAGTACCCCAAGGCTCTGTTTTGGTCCCAGTACTCTTCAACATCTTCATCAATGATTTGGATGAGGGAATAAATGGGGAACTCATCAAATTTGCAGATGACACCAAGCTGGCAGGAATAGCCAACACTCCAGAAGACAGGCTTAAGATACAGAAGGATCTTGACAAACTTGAACATTGGGCACTATCTAATAAAATGAAATTCAATGGTGAAAAGAGTAAGGTTCTATATTTAGGCAACAAAAATGAAATGCACAGGTACAGTATAGGTGGTACCTTGCTCAACAGTAATAACTGTGAAAGGGATCTTGGAGTCCTAGTGGACAGCAGTGTGCAGCAGCTGCAAAAAAAGCCAACACAGTTCTAAGCTGCATAAACAGAGGGATAGAATCGAGATCACATGAAGTGTTAATACCACTTTATAATGCCTTGGTAAGGCCACACTTGGAATACTGCATTCAGTTTTGGTCACCACGATGTAGAAAATATGTGGAGACTCTAGAAAGAGTGCAGAGGAGAGCAACAAAGATGATTAGGGAACTGGAGACTAAAACATATGAAGAACGGTTGCAGGAACTGGGTATGTCTAGTTCAATGAAAAGAAGGACTAGGGATGAAATGATAGTAGTGTTCCAATATCTCAGGGACTGCCCCAAAGAAGAGGGAGTCAAACTATTTTCCAAGGCACCTGAGGGTAGAACAAGAAGCAAT
Organism: Thamnophis elegans; assembly: GCF_009769535.1. Lineage (NCBI taxonomy): Eukaryota > Metazoa > Chordata > Lepidosauria > Squamata > Natricidae > Thamnophis > Thamnophis elegans. The sequence goes on from NC_045544.1 coordinate 14,418,472, forward strand.
GGATGGAAACTAATCAAGGAGAGAAGCAACTTAGAACTGAGGAGAAATTTCCTGACAGTTAGAACAATTAATCAGTGGAACAGCTTGCCTCCAGAAGTTGTGAATGCCCCAACACTGGAAGTCTTTAAGAAGATGTTGGATAGTCATTTGTCTGAAATGGTATAGGGTTTCCTGCCTAGGCAGGGGTTTGGACTAGAAGACCTCCAAGGTCCCTTCTAAATCTGCTATTGCATTGTATTGTAAATTCTCCATTCTCTACCAGGTGATGACGTATATTTTGTAATACACCCTATATTCTTTTACCAACGTCTCATTCTGTCTTCAGTACATATGAGAATTGGTTTTCTCAGGGTTTTCCCCACTATGTGGTAATTGCTTTTTTCTTCAGGCAGAAGACTAGACAAAATCAAACTGCAAAGATCAAACCACACACGATCATTCTTACTTGACTCCTAACTGGGCCATAATTTAGTGTGGTATATGCACACTATTGGGAAAAAAGTCTGTGTGAAGGAGATCTCTTGAAACTATCTAGATGTAGAAACATAGAGAGCCAGAGAGCTATTTCTATGGCTGCCCATCTGTGACATGATGAGAGATATAGAAGCTAGTTTTGGATTAGGGGGAAAGAAATCCAGTGTAAATAATCCATGATGAATTGGGTGAACTTGGTCAAGCATTATTTCACAGCAAGAACTACCTTAACAGTTTTTTTTAACTCCTGGAGGATAAAATGAAGAGATGAAGAATCAGGCTACCATGTGCTGCTTTAAACACACACACACACACACACACACATTCTGCAATTGGATAAATCCATGGGAAATATTTTCCATGCGGAAGATATTTCACAAGGTCCTACATGGGGGCTATTATGATGCATGGCCAAACCTACATTGGAACCAGGGATATTTTTTTTCCATAGTTAATGGAACATTTAAATTCATATTTCTTGATCTGTCAGCAGTTAGTTTTTTTTTTTCCATTTAGTTGTAATTAATTGCATATTCGTTTCAGGTCATACTTTCTCATATTATGTAAGAACTGTGACAAATTATGTACCACAATGAGGAAAAGGGAGATGTGGTGAAATATAAAAGTTGTTATTTAAAGAACTCAGATTGGTAAAATGCATTCTCCTCTCTCTAATTCCAGTTATGAAAAATGATGCAAAACTGCTGAATCAATGAGATCCCCCTCCCCCCCCCAAATAGCTGGACAATATATGTCAAAAAGTGTTTGATGTATAGTACAGGACCGATGATAAAGCATCTAAAAAGTGCTGTATTGGCGTCTGAAAGAAGAAATAATGAACTGCAGGTAGCTGTGCCAAAAGCTGATGACTGTCATGAAGAATGAAGAATTGGTGAATAAACCAGCTCTTCAGGATCTTGACCTTTGGATGAGAGAAGGGGCACTTGCTTCTTATGAGAATACCACAAGACAGAAATCTTTGGCAGATTATGAGCACTGGGAGGTGATGGAAATAACCATCTTGTTTGCAGCCTTTTAAATGTGCGAAGTGTCTTTTCTAATCACATTTGGAAATTGCTTGTTAAATACTTCTAAGCTATTGGAAATCTTCAGATTAACAAGTCTGAAAGTGTCAGTTGGGTTTGCCTTCTACCTTTAACAAAACAAATTTAATTATAAACTTAAGAATTTAACCAATTTAAAAGAAACAGTAAAAAGCTAAATAAGATTTTGATCTTAAAAAATTATAAATAGATAGAGTGGAGAGCCCTAAGATGATATCTAATTATGCTTGGATGGGCAACAATATTACAATTGTAGGCCCATCTAAAAAAATATATCAACCAATATACCAATGTCCCCTATTCACAAGTACAATTAAAATGGAGTTGTGGTAGAGAAAATAATTGAAACATCAACAAAGTGTGAAACAGTTTTGAAAACAAAATTCCGGGCTTGGAATCATTTGGAAAGGAACTGACACTCAAACATCCAGGTTTATAATTCTGCAAAGTATATAAATCGATGCTGTGTTGGAATGTTATGTAGAGATTTGAGCTTTTTCATAGCATAATGGATATCACAATGTTAGAAGCCGGGAGGCAGTAGAACAGAATGAAAAAAACATTTGTCTGATGAAAAAAACTTCAATTGTTAAAGACGTTTTATTAAAAGATGGGCAAAAGATGGGTGAATGAGACGAATGAGTTATACAGTTATACAATTATGATAAGAAAAATTATTCTCTGCCCTAATAAATTATTTTGCAGGGGCAAGCAAAATAAGTTTTCGTGCAATCCATAATTAATTTATGGAGTTCATAACTTGCCACAAAATGTAATGACCACTAGCTTAGGTTACTTCAAAAGCAGTGAAACAAATTCGTTTTCTTAATAGATGTTAGAACTAATGGAATATGACCTTTTTGTTCAGGGACAGAGTTTCTTTCTCTGAAAACAGAATGAAGAGAAGAAAATAGGACTGTCCCCAGGAGAGGCCATTATCTAGGTGTCTTTTATGCCAATGTCAAATAATGTCTTGACATTGCTCTGATTTTTAAGCATTTTTATTTATGCTTTTAATGTTTCAATGATAATTTTGTTGATTTTTTAAATTGCTCCATTAGGATGCTCCTTGGTTTTTGCATAGCCTGCAAAATATCCGGTCATACTATATCTTTTGATCAGATTTAATCAAAACCATATATTGTAAAATTATCCATAAAACAGAAAGAGCACTTCGAATCATATGGATTCCAAGGCAAGATAGTCCAAATTAATTTGCTGTGTTATAATAGTATTAGATAGAAGTGTCTTAAGAATAAACCTATTGCTTTGATATGATTAGTTAAGGCAATAGACAAGAAATCTGTAATTTCCAGAGAAGTAGTAGCCAAAAAGATATTTACATAAACAAGGGCAAGCATCATCACAGAATAAATATTTGGAGATACATGTTTGCATTGGAATATTGACTGATTTAACTAGAGAAAAACAGTGAAGGGCCTCATTTGGAAAAAAGGAATTTATTGTGTGGAAATGCCCACGGAGGTTTACTGTAGGAATTGTACAGATTGTTGTTGTTTTTTGTTTAGGACGATTACAAAAAGAACATTTCACTGAATGTCTGTGCTGTGATTACAATAGAACTCATTCTATGAACTTGCATCCAAAGAACCATTTTCTGGCAATATGTTGTTCTTTCCCCAGCTGGAAGACATCTTGGACAGTGTTTGGTTATACAATGCTTTTAAATGACTAGTGGAAGACTTTAAGAATCATCGGCTGGTCTGCTGCTGATTTGCTTAGTCACCGAGCTCTTAACAGGTCAGAAGGAAAGTTCTGTACACACAGCAGAAATCTGCTAAACTTTGAGAAAACGACATTCCATGGCCTAAAGTCTTTTGTGTTCTGAAGCACACAGGATCAACAGCGGATTATCAGTGATATTAAGCATCTGGGCTCGTTATTTATAATGTATGCAGTCCACTCAATCACAAAGAGTAACTCAAAAACATCTCTTCCACAGAAAGCATTATCCCCATTTTTTGAACATCACTTTGGTCTTTTAGATGTCTCTCTGTTTGTCTCATTGATTTCCAGATGCTCCTGATTTTAATCCTAGGTGAGGAAAACCTCAGTTAAGTATGCTGGGCTTTCATGCTTCGAGATAATTCCAAAGTTTCTCATAAAAATATAGAAATATCAAAGTGTTGCAGAAAATGACAGGCTTTAGACTTCTCAGGATACAGGAAAAGTTTATTTGGCAGCCAGGTTCAGAAAGCTAGCCCATGGCTAGCATTGCAAGTTCTGAACAACCTTCATTATCGAAGCACGCGTTCTTATACATTCTCAAAAGCATTGCAACACGGAAATACTTAACACATTTCTTAGTGGTTACCTTGAGGAAAAAGCCTTATAAGGAGATGGAGTCTTACTTCTCCTTTTGTTTATGGAGTACATGTCATTAACGAACTTTAATTGAACCTTGGACTTTTGACATAGATTTTAACATAGGGACATCTTGTGGTTAGGCACTTGCTTCAATATAGAAGAAAAGGGGCTCTAAAAGGCTATCCAGCCTGACCCAGTAGGTTTCACACTTAATGTCCAAATCTCACTTTACGTCTGCTTTAAAAGGACAGTTTTCTTGGACTTTTGATAAAGTATTTTTATATTCTTAGGGTTAACATTAATATTCAAAAATATGTTATTGGAAGATGTCTTGATTTCCTTTTGGAATAAAAGCCATCACAGACTGATATCTGTAAATGGATTCAGAGAACAATAACAACAAATGTAAATGAGCCTCAAAGTTTCTATAAATGCTTAAGATATAAGTCAGAAAGTCTCACTTGCATTAATTTTAGAACAATGTGAAAGTATTATGATGCAATTTTGTCTGCCAAAATAATCTTTGTGACCTGACAGCCATTTTCTTTTTGTCATTTTCTCCTTTTTCTTTGCATATCACGTAAATAGAAAGCAACTTGTTATAAAGCAATTAAAACGTACATGTGGCCAAAATTGTAGAAACCTTTTGGGGAAAGTGTACAGTATTTTTGAGGTTTGATGGCTAATGACACCACTTTTTTGGGGGGAGTAGTACCATAAAACTTTATATCAATGGAAAGATAATTTAATCAATAATGTAATGCAATAACTTTTGTGAAGGATTTGCTATTAGAATAGCAGTTATAAAGAAGAAACGTGAAGCACGTAGAAAAAACAAGATAGACAAAAATTATCACGATGTCAGTTAATACTTAGTTGGGTAACCTTTAGCATGAATTACGGCCTTACAACAACTTCCCATGGAGTGAACCAAGTCTTTTAGTTATGCAGCTGTTATAATGTGAAACCAAGATTGAATGATTGCTTCTATTAACTGGGTTTTGTTACTGGTTATATTTGGCGATAGCTTTTCATAGAATACAGATAATTAAATAAACTTTGCTGCATCATATTCCTGATTAAATTATCTTTCCATTGATATATAATTTTATGATACTACTCCAAAAACAAAGTGGTGTTATTAGCCGTGAAACCTCAAAAACACATTTTTCCCAAAAGGTTTCCACGATTTTGGCCACTACTGTAGTGGATAAAGGACCACACAATGTGTCTTTTCCCCATCATTTGCAGTCCTATTATGCTGAGACAGAATGTAAATTAGGAAACACTAATTTTTGATGGGTCGCCAGAATCTGGTCATTTCAAATCCTATGAGAACATGACACAAACTCTTGATAATGCCAAACATTTCAATAGCCTGTTCCCTAGCAACTACATGCCTTTGGAGCGCTCACAAAAGGCACGGAGCAATAACGCCATCCCTCTTACGTTCTCCAATAACTAATATTAACTAAGAGTCACAAAAAACTTAATTGTCATAGATTTGATTTACCTAATTCTTCGGTAAAGCTAAATTGGAGGCCATATATTCAATGTAGGGAGATGGGTGGTTAAGGAATATGAAATATAAATAAATAAACACTCTTTTTTGTATTCTCTAAATCAGGGGAAGTCAACCTTTTTATACCTACTGCCCACTTTTGTATTTCTGTTAGTAGTACAATTTTCTAACGCCCACCAGTTCCACATGGTGATGGTGATTTACAAAGTAGGGAAGTAACTTTACTTTATAAAATTTATAAAGCAGAGTTGCAGCAAACCCCTACCGCCCGCCATGAAACCTGGAACGCCCACTAGTGGGCGGTAGGGGCCAAGTTGACTACCACTGCTCTAAATATTTTCTCAGCTTCTTTATGCAAGGGTTTCATCTCACTTGCTCTCTTTCTAAAAGTGAGTTGTATATTTAATTATTTGTACATCACCTTTATTATTTTTACAAATGAGACAGTGAACATATCCATCTTCCTCTTCCTCCTATTTTTTCCCCACAACAGCAATGCTATGAGGTTGGGTGACTTGAGAGAGAGTGACTGGCTTAAAGTCACTCAACTGGCTTTTAAGGCTAAGGCAGAAACTGAATCGACAATCTCCTGCTTTCTAGCCTGACATCTTAACGACCAGACCAGGCATGTCGAAAGTCCGGCCCGGGGGCCAAATGTGGCCCGTTTTCAAATTCCGTGCAGCCCATAGCCTCTTCTCCTCACTGGCTCAGCCTGTCACTCATCCCCATCAGCCAGCATTTTTTCCTTCACTGCACAGCGGTTCCCACAGCTGTCCCCTGCTGCCCATCCACAGCTGGTTGAGCACCACCTTCAAGGCTGGTAAACCTGAGTCAGCACTCTTGTTGCATGACCCTTGTGACAGAAGGCTTGGGTACCCATTTCTAAATGGTGACTGTAACTAAAAAAAGGAAAGTTGACAGCGAGGGTCCCCGCTTCCAGGACAAGTGGAAATTGGAGTGTTTTCACAATTGGCACCAACTTTTACCGTCAGTTGGATAAAGACAGGTTCCAAGAGATTCGAACATTTGCTAAGAAAATGCTGAGCTTGTTTGTTTCGACATATTTGTGTGAGAAGACATTCCGGGTTATGAATATTAACAAGAACTGAGTGAGGACGAGGCTAAGTGACTTTCACCTGCATGACATCTTGTGCATCAAAACCACTGTTTTTGAGCCAGACCTGGCCTATGTAATGCAGTTGAGATCTCAGTATCACCCTTCATATTAGTTAATATGCAATTAAGTTATTGTATTTGTATTGTATTTGTATTTATTTGTCTTGTATGCCGCCCACTCCCGAAGGACTCCGGGCGGCTCACAATAGACAAGGGGAAGGGGAAAACTAGACAAAGACAACACTTTAAAAACAAAACCGCAACATTCACAATTTCCGTGGAGCTGGATGTTTCGCAGGTCCCCCGGCCTGCTGGAGCAGCCAGGACTTGATGGCTTTGTGGAAGGCCGGGAGGGTAGTGAGGGTCCGGATCTCGACATGGAGATCATTCCAGAGGGCTGGAGCTGCAACAGAGAAGGCTCTCCCCCGGGGGGTCACCAGCCGACATTGGCTGGCAGATGGAATCCGGAGACCTAACCTGTGAGATCTAATCGGTCTAAGGGAGGTGGTTGGCAAGAGGCGGTCTCTCAGGTACCCGGGTCCGATGCCATGTAGGGCTTTATAGGTAGTGACCAGCACCTTGAAGCGGATTCTAATGGGTAGCCAGTGCAGCTCGCGGAGGATAGGTGTGACGTGGGTGTATCTGGGTGCACCCACAATCGCTCACGCGGCTGCGTTCTGGACTAACTGGAGTCTTCGAACACTCTTCAAGGGCAGCCCCATGTAGAGCGAAGTTATTTGTTTAGTCTTTTATAAAATAGTTCATTTGCATTTAATGTTAATGGTTCAAAGAATGTCAGGCTGAATGGTCGGCCCCGCACATTTTCACCTCACCAGATCTGGCCCTCCTTGCAAAAAGTTTGGACACCCTGCACTAAACCAATAGACAAACTGTCTATTATTTTTCTCTTCATGCATCATTTTAGATAACTCTAAATTTTCTGTCCCCTCTTATTAGTCTGTATCTTTAGTTGAAAAGTTTCACATGTTTATAAACCTCCGCCTCATGTAATTATTCTACCCTTTGATAACTTTCCTTGTATGTCTTCAAAAACTACAATGCCTTTTCAGAAATATTACTTTTCTGCCGTATTGTACTGGGGGACGAAATGTACTGGTCCTACAGTGTTGTTCAGAATTCCTATCATAGTATGAATCACTTATTCAGTTACATTAATAAAAGCATGCTTTTATTTTCAGTTCAGTAAGTTTCATAAAGATCATCACTAAGAAATTTACATGTTTACACATTTCTCTTTCCTGGGAATCACTGATTATTTAGATTCATTAGTAGTTACATCAATATTTATCCAAATATTTGGCAACTTATTTTCTTCTCATTCATTTAACCCACATGGTATCTTCTAACTTTCATTTATGTTCTTCTCCGTTAAAATGCAATTAACTCTGTGGAGCAGGTGTCTTTTTCTTCCTTTTTTTCTTTCATTCATTCACTCCATAGGTATTGTGGGTAGTAATCTTGTACCCTTAAAGGTATTAATTTAAATAAATAATATGCATAGCTATATGAATTTAAATCCACATTTCCATGATTGTAAATTCAGCCTATTAGATCTCTGAAGCTTTTGCCACACAAAATTTCCAGATATAATTATATAAAGTTTTTTTTAAAAAAAACAATATATAATTATTTATATCAGTTTTGATAAACATTCTTTTGAAATAAATGATGAATGATAAATACTGTATTTATCTTGTTTCTCTCTTTTAAAACAAACATTAGCAAGAACGATTGTGCCACAATTTTGAGTGCATGAAGAAACTTAAGGATTCTTGAAATAACAATTTATTAAAAATAAAAGCAGATATCCTATTCTTACTTTATAGAAAATAAGCACTGCTTATAATAACCTTACTCTAGTTTCTGACTTTTGGATTTCTTTGCCTTTTGTTCAATCCTGTTGGTTTTGATTCTGAGCACCAAAGCTATCCCAAGTTTTCCCTTTGTCTTTTATAAATGATCATACTTTATTGGGAGTATATGACTCTTTATCTTTCCCACTGGTGAAGATAAAACTTATATTTGATTTCAGATGCCCAGATTTTAGAGAAGTGAAATATGTCAGAATTTATGTTGTAGAATTACTCTTACAGCTGTGAAGAACTTATTGGGTCTGTACATCCTATGATTCAATACATTGGAACAGTGTATTATTATGAGACAGGAGATGATTAAACTACTCTTCTTACTTACAGTTACAGGAAATGGAACTGTGCAAATCTTGAAAGGAAGACTGGGTTTTGATGAAACTTTAAGCAAAGAAAGCTCTTGGGGTTGTTCAATATACAAACCCGTTCTGCTATAGGTGTTCTCTTATACCTGCCCTGGAGGAGTGCTGAAGGAAGAATGTTAAATCTGGCTCTGAAGAAAGCTATTCTTTGTTTTGGGGAGATCAGGTCATTTAGATATCTTGCCGATTCCTACACACCCTGTTTGATTCTGTCCCTACTGTGGAGAGGCAACCTATTTAGTTCTTCTTGGAACTCCCTGTCCCTCATTCCCTCATTCTATTAATTACTACTTGTTTTGCTTGCTCAAAGCCTAGGGACATTAAGAATAATGGTGAAAGCCCATAAGAGCCTAGCTTGTGATCAATTGCTTGTTTCCAGGGGGAAGGGAAATTGTCAGTCAACACTAGTGGGGACAGTCCCTCTGGAAAGAAATGCAATGGCTGCTTTAAGGCTTGAAGAAGAGTTGGTCTCAAGTGTCAGTGAATCTTGGGAAGAATCCTTTGGCTACTTTCCCTAGGCCCAGTAAATATAAGTTTGGAAAAATAAGAAACAGGCTTGATAGAGAGCTCTGCTGAGTTACATGTCTTGAGATTGCATCTGACTGATTCCTGTTCTTCATAATAGAGAATGGGTAAGCCAGTTTTGTGGGAGCTTAATTCCTATGGAACGCTCAGAGGCTTTAAAAACGGAACTGTTTGTTCCAGGACACTTGTTCTGTGCCTGAGCTCATGGTTATAAATCAACATTTCTGTTAAGCCTGTTTACTGACAGCCCGATATGTACGTATGTGTGTGTGTGTGTGTGTGTGTGTGTGTGTGTGTGTGTGTGTGTGTGTTTGTAGTTCCAACACTAATCTAAGCTAAAAATGCCTGGTTTTTTTTTGTTAAAGTACACTTTTCAAATGTCCTTTTGGCAACGAAGTGATCAAAGCCATTTTGTGGAATGAGCATGTACTGGAGTAGACTGGCGTGTAAAATTCTCTCAGCAAAATAAAATTAAAAAAAATGTGTAAAATGAATTCGATTGTAAGTTCTTCTAGTTATTTTCATACGTTTCACAATCTGCGACACCCCTCCCCTCACTCTGTCTCATGGGCCATGCTTCCTTACTTATTAATTACTTCAACAGGGGTGCCATTCCAATTCTGAACTCTACATATGTGTTATCAGTGGTGGGATTCAAATAATTTAACAACCGGTTCTCTGCCCTAATGACCAGCTGGGTAGGTGGGGCTCGGTGGTCATGTGGGCATGTGGGCATGGCCAACTCAATGTCACTCAGGTCGATGGGCGCTTCGCCTTAGCTGTTACAATGTAATAAGGGTTAATTGGAGAGGCAGTTTCTGTAAGCAGGTCAATAAAGATTAGGCTAGAAACAACACTAGAATCTTTCCTTCCTGCCTTCCTTACAGGATTAGTCCTGTAAAGTGGGAAAAAACAAAAGGAGATTTCTTCCAACAATCGGTTCTCCAAACTGCTTAGAAAGTTACCAACCGGTCCTCCCGAATAGGTGTGAACTGGCTGAATCCCACCACTGTATGTTATGTACAATAAACCTTAAGTACTAGTTGGCTATTATAACATAATGTAACATAAGTGAGTAACAAGGCTTGATGTTACACTATTTAGGCAGCTGGTTCCTCAAGTGTCCCTACATGCTTCTTCGAGGAATCATGTCTTCAAAAATGCATTAGGTGATCTGAATATCCAGGTGTAGACAAACTTTACATAAGCAATAGCAATAGCAATAGCAGTTAGACTTATATACCACTTCATAGGACTTTCAGCCCTCTCTAAGCGGTTTACAGAGTCAGCATATCGCCCCCACAGTCTGGGTCCTCATTTCACCCACCTTGGAAGGATGGAAGGCTGAGTCAACCTTGAGCCGGTGAGATTAGAACCGCTGAACTGCAGATAACAGTCAGTTGAAGTGGCCTGCAGTACTGCACCCTAACCACTGCGCCACCTCAGCTCTTGCACCAAACTCTTGCCATTCCCACCCTTTCCATTTCTGAATTTTTAAGTGATTAAAATTTTTATTTCTCTTCCCCCATACTCCTGGCTCCTTAGGTGCCAGTTCTTGGCTGCAGAAGACCCACTGACCAAAGGAGCGATGGGTTCCAGATCCTATTGCAACCAGTATGGTTGCAACGGGCCCCCGCATCCTCCACATGAATGCGTGCGGTACGTGTGCACATGCATGCAGCATGTGCATGCATCTTCCAGCGATGCCTCCGCAAGCCTCCACGATGCTCCAGCTGCTTGGCGGAGCATTGCGCAGGTGCTGTACATTCCATATGCGTGCGTGGGAGCGCCAAAGGCTTTAAAGACAGGTAAGGAGCATGGGTGGGCAGGTGGGCCCTCCGGAGCACCGTACCGGAATGGTACCCGGTGCTTCTGGCAGGCTCCGGTACGCCTGTAGTGGGGCGTACCGCCTGCAACCCACCACTGGACCAAAGGAAACATTTCTATAGCTTTTCTCCTCTCCCTCCCACCCTCTCTCTCTCTCATGTCTCTTCCAAGTGGAAGAGTGGAAATAACGAGGAGAAAGGGTTATTTTTTCCCCACTCCTAGGCAGCAGAACCTCTTCTCTGTAGTAAGCCCTTTAAATTGATCCTGGATGTTGGTTAGTTGCCAGTGCTGTGACTTCAGGAATGGTATTACTCTGCTATGGCAGCCTTGCTGCTGCATTCAGGACAAGTTGCATGAATCTGAGTTTACATTGCCTGATCCAGAGCCTGAACAGACCAACAGCCTCTAGGTACCAGTTTATGCTTTCTATGGTATGTCCAACTAAGCCTAGAGTTACAGTATATAATTAGCTGAGTATCCTCAATATACTGATAACAACTCATTCAAGCCAATAGATGTCTTCATCCAGTAACTTCATTTAGAAGAGCCGAGGTGGCGCAGTGGTTAAATGCAGCACTGCAGGCTACTTCAGCTGACTGCAGTTCTGCAGTTCGGCTGTTCAAATCTCACTGGCTCAGGGTTGACTCAGCCTTCCATCCTTCCGAGGTGGGTAAAATGAGGACCCGGATTGTTGTTGGGGGCAATATGCTGACTCTGTAAACCGCTTAGAGAGGGCTGAAAGCCCTATGAAGCGGTATATAAGTCTAACTGCTATTGCTATTGCTGAAAGCTAAGTAGCAAAAGAGGAAGCCCTGAACCATTTGTCATCCTGCACTGGAACAAGATCTTGAATGCTGTTCCCCAGCATTCAGTAAACTGAAACTGCCCACTCAGCAGGAGCTGAATAACAGCAAAACGGGGCCTCTCAGTTGCATACCATGGTACTTTGCAGGTATCCAACATATCCAGATCCCAGTAAAAGACATCGACCAATGTTCTTTCCATTCCATGACTGGGAGAGATCGAGAAAACTGGATTCCCATAGGATTCTTTAAAGCTATGCTGCCACCAACTTACCAACCATCACTATGTCCAAAAGTGTAAGGTTGATGAAATTGGATCCAAGGAAGGCATCTTCAGGAAAAGATGCATGCACAACTACATCTTCTTAAATTGACCATATTACTCCCTCCCAGAAAAATGAGTTGACCATTCCCCTCATTCAGTGACTCACACTGGGTCAGGCTATCTGCTAAGAACCAGCAAGATCATTGCTAAACTGAAAGAAGCAGACCCCTAAGGCATAAGAATTTTATAGAATCCAGAAGTCCAATAAGCTCACAAGAACCTCAAATAAAATCAGAAGATCAAGACTTACCACATTGAATTCTGTCCAATTTGCATCTCAACTCAGCTGTGGGAAGGCTGATCTCAAGGCTTCAGAACCCGACTCTGAAGTCCTAGTGATGCAACACTAATCACCTCTTGGCTGTGCTGGTAGTAGAAGTAGGAACCTGTTGTATCTTCAAACAGCATTTATAAAAGCAGGGGAAATGGATCTCCATTGTAGTTGGAATCTGTCTGTGTGTCTGTCTGTCTGTCTGTCTGTCTCTCTCTCTCTCTCTCTATGTGTGTGTGTGTGTCTCTCTCTGTGTGTGTGTATGTGTATGTTCCAGCATAACTCTGGAACACCTCAAGCAATTTCAACCAAACCTGGTATGCAGATGACTTACTCTCTGGAAAAAATATTGTGGGGGGTAAGATATCCCTAAAACCCCTCGGGATGTGTGTTCTGTTAAGGTGCAGCCTATTGTGCCTTAAAATGGCTTCTATCGTACTGCCGTAAATGGCTTCTACTGTACAGCGTAGTGGAGTTGCCATGGTAACGGCTTCACAGTACTCCACAAGGGGGCTCCTTCTGGTAAGGGGAAAAAAAATCCAACATTAGAAATTACGTTTGGTCGGTACATTTTCAACAAAATCAGGGCTTTTCCTGTCTAATACAGGATTAGGGTAAATAAATACATGGACAATGCTGGGTTATCAGCTAGTAGTCATATAAAAACGTCAATATGTCTTTAAAATATGAAAGTTAAGCTAACACACTGTTTTTATAGAGGAAAGTTTTTCCCCCACCATAGCAATAGGGAGCATTTATGAACAGATCAGTAATCTTGCAGATAGAGAAAATGCTTTATTTCAATATTACTAAGCTCCAGAGTTGTGCTCAGCAACAGGCCATGTGCTTTGCAGAAGGAAGCTCCCAGGATCAAACCCTGGCTTCTTCAAAAAGAAGAAGAGGAAAAGATTTCTGTTTCAACTGGATTGATTCAGTTTGGATGTGATTGATTTATTAACCACATTCAGTCTTTAACCTTTACTCAATCATATTAGTATGCGACACTGATGCAATATTGTTCATGTCCTGGTGTAAAGAGAATGAAATCATAAAAGACACACAGTAAAAAGGCACACTGCGGCTCATTTGGCATCCTGTGAAGGTCATGCTTCCAATAGAAAGCAACCCAAAATGAATGAAATCAGAGGAGAGCCATAGCTCCATGGTGGAAAACATATGTTCCTTATGCAGACAGTGCTGGATTTGGTCTCTGGTATTTCCTGCTAAAAGGATCTAAAGGGTAGGGCTATGAAAAAGCTCTGGCTGAGATTCTGGGGGATTTGGGGAAATAGATATATTTTCTAATTTTGTGTACAGCCATTTTAAGCAATAAGAATGTTTTTCAGGGACTATGAATGGGAGAGATCATTAACAATATTTCTGCTTATATGATAAAAAAGTCGAGGTTTAGCTATGCTGATTATTTGTACATATGTGGATATGTGGCCATCCTGGGGCCAACATTTGGGAAGCCAGGCTCTGCCTGTCACAAGCCAGGACAAAGGGTGAGTGATGGAAGAGTAACACCTCCTTAAAAAAACCTTGGCCCAGTCGGCCCGGCTGGTAGCACCTCGTAAGGGCCCCTTTCCAGGGTTACAGGAAAAGACGGTCAACGGTTTTGAAAGCGGAAGAGGGCTCTACGCCCCAACGGCAGATAAAGCGGCAGAACCATCTTCTAGGAGAAGGGAAACTCTGATTACAAACCTCCACTGCCTTGTGACTATATCCACTACTGGAAAAAGCTGCAGGAGTCAATCTCGAGGCAAAATTCAGAGCCGGAGTCCCGGAAGCAGTTTGTGACTGTGTACAACCACATTCTGGTAATTCCTGCGACGCAGCGGGAACCAATTGTATTGGCTCTGCCGTTCCATTGGACTATTTCAGCGATGTGGAGAGGGGGGGATCTGCTGCTTGGGTAACAGTCTGTCCTCTATATCTACCCGAGCCTCATGCTGGAGAGGACACTCCAGTTTTGACCTCTTTCCAGAGCACGATTCCATAGTCTTTTGAGACTGAAGAATGCCAATGAATGTAGATAAGCATTCATGGAATTCAAGTTTGTTTTTTTACTTTAAAGTAAGATAATAAGGCAAATATTCTAAGACAGGGGTGTCAAATTCAAGACCCTTGGCTGCAATGACTTCCTGCAACTCACTGCCAGCAAAAGCGGAGTTGGGAGGGTCGCATATGGCCCTCCCGAGTTCCGTTTTCACTGACAGAGTGCTTGGGCCATCACAGGTGCCCTCAACAAGAGTGATATAAATATGGCCATGCCAGTGATGGGATTCAAATAATTTAACAACCAGTTCTCTGACCTAATGACCAGCTGGGTAAATGTAGCTCGTGGTCATGTGACTGGGTGGGTGTGGCCAACTCAATGTCACTCACATCGATGGGCGCTTTGTCTTAGCTGTTACAATGTAATAAAAGTTAACGGGAGAGGCGGTTTCTGTAAGCAGGGCAATAAAAATTAAGCTAGAAACAATACCAGAATGTTTCCTTCCTGCCTTCCTTACAGGATTAGCCGTGTAAAGTGGAAAAAAACAAAATGGGATTTCTTCCATCAACTGGTTCTCTAAACTGCTTAGAAAGTTAACAACCGGTTCTCCCGAATAGCGAGCTGGCTGAATCCCACCACTGGGCCATGCCCACCCTGGCAACACCCACCCAGCCCCCTGCTGTCAAACCCAACCCTGATGCAGCCCTCCATGAAATTGAGTTTGACACCCCTGTTCTAAGATACAGAAGGTTTAATAATAAAGGAGAATATTTGTAGCTCAGAGTTGATGTGAGGAATCCTTGTTGCTTTCTGAGCTGGCAGATGTTTCATTACCCAAAATAGGTAACATAATCACTAGCACTGATGATGTTACCTAGTTAGGGTAATGAAAAGTCTGCAAGAAAACAAGCAAGCTCAGAGTGTACCAAGTACCCCTCAGAATGTTGAATTCATCAGAAAGACATACTGTGGATGTGCTGGGTTTCAAGGAAATTCATGTCGTGCTTTGGGATACAGATTGGGTAATTTCAAGCAAATTAGTTTTTTTCTCCCAAAAAGCTCAGAGATTCACTACTGGGACCCCATGTTTAAAAATAAGATAAAGTGCCTTTTTTCTTATAGTTAATGGTTTGCGAGGTTTTCTGTATTGTATACTTCTCTCAACCTGGTTACTTTAAGATGTGTGGCCTTCAACTCTTAGAATTTACAATCTTCATGTATCATCTCTTAATTGTGGACAATATTCCTATCCCTAGTTTTAACTTTGTTTTTTAAACTGTAAATCTTTGAAGAACTTTGGTAGACCGTGCAGCAATATACATGTATAATACTCCAATTTTATAGTAAACTACGGATATCTTTCAAACAGATTTGTTAAAGAGTCAAAGCTATGAAGAGTTAATGTACAGTAAGGGAGTTATCCTATACCTTTAATATAAGGATGCCATTGCAAATATATGTTAACCCTTAATCTATCATTGCTTCTCTTTTAGCTTCTCTTGAATTGCAGGCAAGAATTTGAATCAGTGTCCTCAAATTAGGTACTCTAGAATAGGAACGTGCTGATAGGCTCAGTGGCTAAGACGCTGAGCTTGTCAATCAGAAAAATCAGCAGTTCAGCGATTCAAATCCCTAGCGCTGCGTAATGGAGTGAGTACCTGTTCCTTATCCCAGCTTCTGCCAATCTAGCAGTTTGAAAAGCATGTCAAAATGCAAGTAGAAAAATAGGAATCACCTTTGGTGGAAGGTAACAGTGTTCCGTATGACTTCGGTGTTTAGTCATGCCAGCCACATGACTACGGAAACATCTTTGGACAGCCCTAGTTTTTCGACTGTGAAATGAAGATGAGTACCACCCCCTAGAGTCAGGAACGACTAGACATATGTACGAGGGGAACCATTACCTTTACTCTAGAATAATCTCAGTGTTGTATTTATTGATTATAATGCTTATTTGGCAGCAGGTACTGGATTCAGTAGGACTTAATTTTTTGGAAGTTGTATAGTAGCTCTTTAAGCTTCCCACATTTTAAGTATTCAGAGAATTTCAAATGAGGAAGGAATCCTATTAAATGGTCTGGATTGTGGAGAATTACATCATTGAAATATGCATGAATCAGTTAGCAGTGGATTTTGCAATCAGGTTGGCAAAGCATTATATTTACTTTCATCACCTATAAAAGATGCCTTCTAATCCCCAAAAAGTTTACTTGAGGGACTTGGTATTTTTGATTCTTGTATTTTGGGACCAATATGGCTACAACAACAGAAAATTAAAAATTGTTCAGCTGGTACATTATGTAACGTATTAGGCTGTGCACTGTAATCAAGTTAATATTCCTAATGCATTTTTAATGCCCGGAGAATTTGGATAATGTTTGTGTCTCGGATAAATAAAGCAATAAATCACAAGGCAGTTCAATTCTGACACTACTGTGGTGTTTATTATGCATGATATTTACATGGGTTAATCATAAGGACAAATTCCATCCCAATAAGTTAATAAATGGAAAATTTATTACTTTATTTTTTTTATTTCTGTATTTTATAGCCCAGCCTAAAAATACGACTCTTGGATAAATTTGTTTTCAGATTCTTGGTTTATGGGTTTAGTTTTCCAATTTAAATAATTTTGCACATGATTTGGTTCTAGAGAAAAATAAAGTGAAGAAATCCAATGTTGGCATTCTACGTTAGTTATATTTTTCCTTTTAAAATCATATGATTGATAAAACCTGGGCTAGAAGTGATAATAGCCACATGCAGTCTGGTATCTTATAGGTGTGTTTGAGCAGCCAAGATTGCCAGCACCAGAACCTTTAGACAGATTGACCATGAATTATGGGACTTGTAACCTCAATCACTCATTGGGGGAGGGATGGCTGTACCCGAGTTCAAAATTGACCTTGGGGAAGATGTAAAAAGAGCCCTAAAAAGATCTTGGACAAGAGATTATACAGTCCAAACACTGAAGGAAGCACAAAAAAGACACTCAAACTAATATTGACTTGATTTTGTTTAGTATGTGATCAAACAGAGATAAACTTGAACAGGCTTTCAAGATTCTGTTGTTACATCCTACAATGATAAAGTAGCATTATTTTAATCACTGCAATATCTATTTCTTAATAGGGTCTACTTGAAACATCTGATGCATTTCCCATATAAATAAATCAGGCAATGAAAAAACAATGAATATGTGTTTTTAGGGAGAATGTGGCTCTTCTATGAAACATGTGGACAGATGAGTAGCCCTGATTCCATTTTCTTCATGTCAGTTTAGTGCCTTTATCCAGTCATTCTTTAAGAACTCAATTATAATCAGGTGATTGTGATGATTAAAAATCCCCTCAAGGTTAAGAACCGTTTTGAGTGAACAGATCTGAAGAGATTATAAGAATTTCTACTATACTGTATCTGCTTTCATTTTTCTAGTTTTTGAAACTGGGGTTTTAACTGGAGTTTTTTCACTGTCAAGTCACCAATTAAGAGAACAAACAGATTCCCTCCTAACAACTCCTCACTCCAATTCTTTGTGGCCACTGATCCCACTCTTGTTTGAAACACCTTAATCACTGCATGATAAACACATTACTCTACACTTCATGTTAGCCAAAAGGCCAAGAAGTCCTAGAATAAGTACAATAACAGCTGCACACCAAGACTACAGATCTCTTCAAGATATTAGCGAGATATCAGATAGTTTGTTTCTTAAGAATCAAAGTGAATGCGTCTCCAGGAAAAACTGGCAAATAAATATTCATAGGTATTTAGATAACTTCCTTCAAGGAACCTTGGACCACTTCAAAGAAATTAAACCTTGTGCATTTATATGTACAGTATATGCAGTGGTGGGATTCAAATAATTTAACAACTGGTTCTCTGCCCTAATGAGGGTAGACTACCCTAATGACGATAGAATACCCTAATGAGAGTAGGCGTGGCCATGGTGGGCGTGGCCAATGGGTGTGACAGGCAGCACTTAGCCTCCTACACGCCCTGGGAGCCAAAACAGGCCATGGGGGGGGCACCGTACCCCCACACCACGTTTGGGAGCCAGGTAAGTACAAGGAATGTGTGGGAACTCCTGGAAGGGGTGAGGCAGGAAGTTGTGGGGCCAACCAGCAATTTAACAACTGATTCGCCCGAATTGGCCTGAACTGGCTGAATCCCACTACTGAGTATATGCATGTGTACCAAATTCTGGCTTTTAATCTGCACTGATTTTAATGTGAGAGGTTCAAACTTCTGCCTCACTTGTCCACTGAAACCATTGGTAATTAGAAAGATTTATCTTTATACTTGGTAACTTTGCCTTTTATCTTCATATTCTTCCTCTGCGTTTAAAACTCAATTCATACCTGGTGTAGAGATGGAATTCTATTGGGACAAATTGGAGCAAACAAAGAAAAGTTGAAGGGCATTAGTTGAGTGAACTAGTGTAGGCTGGAGGAATAAACACGACAGACTTGACAGTAATAGCACTGGCAGGATGACAGCTGGGTAGTGATCCAAACATTTAATCCCAGATTGGAAGGAAATTTAAGTAATCTTAGATGAAAGCCCAAGCAGATGGTTATTTAGAATCCAAATAATTTTAAAACAGATAACTTCAAACAGTTTTGAAATAAAAAAAAATAGGACAGTGCTTAATATTCATTTCTGGTTTTTTTTGAATTAATATAAAATAAGAATATTTCTCATAAAGCGGTTTAAATCAGCAAATGTAGGCAGTCTGTTCCTACTTTTCAACCTAAGAAGAAAACAGTCTTTCTTCAAGTCTAAATTCTGAGAAGGGTGATCCTTACATAAAACTATTTCTTTGTGGTAATCAGGTTTAATATAGACGGTTGGTTATAAAAGAGCTTCCAAGCAAAACTTTAAAGTGTTTTTCTTGGGGAGCAGCATACTGAGCTATTAGAATCAGAGCAGTGGTGGGTTTCAAAAATTGTTCGAACCTACTCTGTGGGTGTGACCTCCTTTGTGGGAGTGGCTTGCCTCCCATGTGACTGGATGGGAGTGGCTTGCCACTCATGTGACCGGATATGAAGATGCCGACGACACTTGTAGAACCACCTTAAATTACCTCACACACAGCACTGGCATGCATAAGAATATGATGTAAACTTGTTTTTTAAAAGGCATCTTTGGTTTGCGTTAAAACAACTTCAACACACGCAATATTCTGATTGCACCACAAACGCAGTAGTCATCCTTACCTTTCACAGAGGCACTGAGTTTTATAAATATGAGCATGATAGTGTAGAATAATCATATCCAAGGACCAGTGGTGGGTTTCGAAAAATTTTGGAACCTCTTCTGTAGGCGTGGCCTGCTTTCCGGGTCTAACTGGTTCGGTAGATTTGACAAACCGGTTCTACCAAATAGGTGCGAACTGGTAGGAACCCACCTCTGAGTCAGAGCCAATCCCAGAACAAAACATTGCCCCATCCTTGTTTGATCAATTGTTGAATTCGGTCCCAAAAGTACTTTTTCAAAAGGCAATTGGACTTTGTTTTTCCTTGAAGACGTTTCCCTTCTCATCAGTTCTGAACTAAAGAAATGTCTTGGATGAGAAGTGAAACATTTTCAGGGCAAAGTTCCCTTTTGAAAAAGCACCTTTTGGGACAACCATGACCTGGATGACTGAGAGTCTCCATAGACATGTTGAATTCAATAAGATTTAAATAAAATAAGGAGGCAAAGTATTTTGAACAATGCTAGCCTGGATCATGCAAATAACCAATAGGGATAGAATGGCATGAACTTAGCAACACCTTTAATTAAAAAAAAACCTATTTCCAGTCATATAGTTATAGTTAATGATATAGTAAGCAATTAATTTAGGACTGTGGATACAGAGGGCCTCGTCAGGCATTCAGTTTTAAAGAAACTTAATCTGGTCATGTTCGTGTGAAGGTCAGTTTTGCATTTGACCAGTGGGAGTGTAAAGAGAAGCAAACTAAGATGATTAGTAGAAGGCAATACTGAACAATACTGAAACTCTAACTCTTGGCTGCCTCCAGATTTTTGCATGCAGATTTTTGCAATCAAGGTGTAATGACCTTCTTAGTGCTGCAGCCCGATGGCCCAATTCTGTCCAGGGGAGCATCTTGAACCACCATTGTTGCTGTTCCACCCCACAACAGCAGGTTGTATGTGGAAGACTCAGTGATCAGATGATACCTGCTCCCCTGAATGGAGGTTCCCCTGCCCCATCTTATTAACTGATTTTGGGATTGCAGGAGACGAATCCCATTAGAGAGGTTTAACCTGTGGCCCATAGAGACCTACCATTGATCTTGTTTCTTTCCAAGCATTAACTAACTTTTGTACTAACTTATCTTCCTTATCCTGCTTCTCTCATTTTGGCGAAGACTACCTAACATATATAAATACGAACGGCTGAATTACTGGTAGCATCTAAGTCGCAGATCCCAAAGAGCAGAGTTCAGTACCAGGCTTTGATTCGAAAACAAAATTTATTAAGCAGATGTGTACTACTTCCCTGGGTCCTTAATAAACTGTCAAATGGATGATCAATGTCCAGATGTGGATTTAATCACCAGTAGAGCATTTGTTGAATGGAACTGACATCACAATGTTTCCTGCAAATAATGAGAACAGGATACAGTGCCATTGTGATGGAATCAGAGCTGCAAGTTTTGGAATACATATTTTTATTGCCAAGTTAGTTGTTGAATAGACAGCTTGCTACGGATACTTCCCCCTATCAGCATCACATATTTAATTCAAGGTTTTGCTTTGTATTTTTATAGCTACTAATGTAAGTATATCATCATTGTCTGTCTGTCTGTCTGTCTGTCTGTCTGTCTGTCTGTCTGTCTGTCTGTCTGTCTATCTATCTATCTATCTATCTATCTATCTATCTATCTATCTATCTATCTTTCTATCTATCTATCATGGCTCTCTCTCTCTGTCTGTGTGTGTGTGTGTGTGTGTGTGTTCCAGCATAACTATGGAACGCCTTGAGCAATTTCAACCAAACTTGGTACACAGAGGACTTATTCTTTGAAGAAAAATACTGTGGGGGTAAGACACTCCTTACACCCGTTGGAGGGGTGTTCTGTAAGATGTAGACTGTTGTATCTTTAAATGACTTCTACTGTACTGCCGTATAATTGCTTCTACTGTGCAGCGCAGTGGAGTTGCCATGGTAACAGATTCACAGTACTCTACAAGGGGGCTCCCCCTGGTAAGGGGGAAAATCCAACATTAGAAATTATGTTTGGTCTGGACATTTCCCCCCTATAAATAAATACCTAGGAAGTGCCAGGTAATCGGCTAGTCATAAATAATAATATAAATACAACAACATAATAAATTATAAGATATATGTCTGTAAAACTGGGAGGAATGGTTCTCTTAATTACCATTTAAAACTATTCAGTGACAATAATCAAATTATTCTGCTTTACCAATAAATCCGTATAAACTACCCGTGGAGATGCCTTTTATTTCACTGAAATTTTGAAAGCGACAGAGCCAACCTTTGCTACCTTAACTATGGGGGCTAGGGAAGAGGGAGAGAAAAAAAAAACTTAGCAGGATTTGGTGGGAATAAACAACAAATTTACATTGCAACAAAAAAAATTTTTTTTTTTGAAAGCTGTGGCTGCTACATTTTGCCAGAAATAAACTTGACTGGTTTATTCTGCCAGGAATAAGATGAAGCCTTTGTTTTTATTTTTCAAAATCTTTCTTGTGGTTTGTCTGCAAATTTCTGACACTTGACTGATTCCTTTCTTGTCTCCCCGGAGTTTGATTGTGCAATATAGTCACTGGTGCATATTTATGCTGCCAGGGTGGATTGAACTCTTTAAATAAACCAAATCAATTCTTCAGAGTTGTTCACTTGTTCTCAACAGGAAAGATTGCCCTCACTGCTCCATGTTGGATAAAAATAAATAAATAAATAAATAAAATTGACAAACTACATTGCGCTTGAAGATTTAGGGGCGATGACTGTAGACATGTGGCTTTATAAAAACTGAAATGGGAAAAGACACTATTCATTAAGCAAAGGCCAGAATAAATGAAGTCTCACAATAACAATATGGCATGTCAACATGGATTAGAGGGCGACATTATTTGTGAAGAGCCTGTGGATACATAGAAGGTATTACACAAGCATGTATAAATTCTATGACTGCAGTACAAGTGTGACAATTATAAAGCCAGTTTGTGTTGGAAAATTATTGTAGATAATTTCTGGCTACATTGTATCAAGCACGCTTCTGTCAATCTCTATATTTAATTAAGAGCAAGCCCCCTCTTCAGCCCAGCTAGCAAAAAAAAAAAAAGCTTAATGCTTGTTTAAGAAGCATTGGCAAATAGTTAATTGAAAACAAACCCACAAGATAAAACCCAGGCAAAAAGTAGGGTAAAAGCGTGACCCAACAAATGTGCGCACGACAAGAGCGCGCCGACAAAACCGCGGCGCTAAAACCGTGGCGTCATCAACGCGGCGTCATCAACGCGGCGACAACAGTGCAAAGACAGAAGCGTGATTTAAGTTAAGGTAAGGGTTAGGTTTAGAGTTAGGTTTAGGT